>NW_009661367.1:408323-465906 GCF_000708025.1 Charadrius vociferus | reverse complement strand
AGTCACGGCTCCACTGAAAAGCTGTGCAGGGATCACAGCATCTCCTCTTTGAGTGTCACTGTCCGGCACTCCACTGAAGCTTCCAGAAAATTCCACGGCCCCACCCCCACCAAAAAATAAAGAAGATTGTGCCCCTCTCCTGTGGCCAAGCTGGGTTTAGTGGGAAAGCGGGGCGGTGTGACAGTCCATTGCCCAGAGGGTTAAATCATGCTGTGGTCCTGCTGGGTGTCTGACCGTCACCTCCTACCACCAGAGTGATACACAGGAATAAACCCCACCAGGAAAAAGCATCATTCTTGATCCCCACTGCAGTGAATAATGACCTTCCCATCCCATGCCCTTCCCCGGGTACAAAACCACTGTCGCTGCTGGTACCTAGGGCACCAAGGCTTGGTGGCTTACACCTCTGCTTGCACATACCCCCATGTCCACAGCACACACACTCAACTAACTGGAAACATGCACTTGCTGGCAGTGAGTTTGGACCATTCTCCAACACTGCTCCTCTGCCACATGCTGTTTGCCCTGCCAGCATTCACCTGCTCTGATCCTGGTCTCTCCTGGCTAGCAATGGTCCAGCAGTGAGGATTCAGACCTGGCTGTCACAGGCTCCCCATGGCTGCTGCCAGGGCTCGTGGCGATCCGACAGCCACATGGCACCAGTTCATGGGATCCCGGAGGAAAAGGCAGTGTCTGGACCTGTCAGGAATTACCTGTGCCACATGTCCCTGGCAGGAGCAGGATAAACCGTGTTGTAGACTTCAGCACATACGGACTGGGGATTATTTAAACAATACAAACAGTTCAGGAGCCAGACTTCTGTCATGTCCAGTGGTTCGTGGTGGTTTGCCTGTAGGAGGGAGCTGAGCCATTTCAGGAGGCCATGCAGGAAAAGAAATGTGGTCTCAGACGTTGTGAGTGGTTAGAAACTTGCAGATTGGCAGAACGGGAGCAGGAAAAGTTTGCCTTCAGCACAGAGGAGATATTCATAAAACGGATAAGAGGCTTTGTGATGGGTCGGTTGATTGTACGGGACCATGTGCAAGGGAAGAGGAGGAGGAATTGGCAGAAGTACCGAGCAAGGTTCCTTGTCTTACAGGACTGTGGCTTGACCCTACTATGGTACACCAGCTGGAAAGTGTCCCTGGCACAAATGGTGCTGCCAGCCTGGCAGGCATGGGAACGTAGACGTTGTCCAAATATTTCATTACAGCCAACCACACACAGCAAGCACGAGTGAGAAGTGTTCATGAAATTGTAACTCCTCGAGGGCTGATGGTCAGCTCAGGACGGACTTCTTTGCTCTGCTACCCACCGAAGGGCACGTGGTTTTCGGAACAGGAGACCAGAAGAGGGGTATTTCAGTGCCAGTCTCCCCAGTGGCAGAGGCAGAGAGGTGTGCTCTGCTCCTCCTGAGCATTGTCCATTGCTTGGCCACAAACATATGATCTCTTCTGGCATGACACCTCCATCAGCACCCTGCCACCACTCTTCCAGGGTGCAGTGAGCTGATCTGAACTCCTGGCTGCTGGGAACTCAGCCATAAAGAGATTTTTGCTTTTTAAGGCACAAACAATAAGGGATTCCTATCACCCTGTATTGATCCTAACATGGCTTATTGCTTGGAGAGTCTTTGTCATCCACCTACCTGGAAGTAGTTTTTATTTGCCCCCAGATCTTGAGGGAAAGTGTTGAGATCCATATCCCAATCTGCAGAATGCCTGATTTCCCAGGAACTCTTATTGTGAGATCTGTTAGCCAGTTCTTAGTCCATTTATCAAGTGCTTGACTGATGCTGTTTGGTCCTAATTTCAGCCAGGTTTCCTAAGGAAGCAGGAATTATGTGATATTGCTGCCTGTCAGTCCTGCTGTTGCCACCTTCCGTCAAGTTCAGCTAAGAGGTAGAGCTCTCAGAGATACTGTGTTCTTACAAATACAATGAATGTACGTAACCAGGCGAGAGGAAACAGACCCAAATTAGTGCTCTGCTGAGAAAGGCTTCCTTCTGAGATCAACCAAATTGTTAGACACATGAGGAAGCACACAGGAGGCACCCACAGGAAACCAAGCGTGATCATTTCTGCTGCCTGTGGAGCTATTTTTTAAACAGAATACTCTGTGACAGTAAATCAAACACCCAAGAAAATGTTAAAGCCTCTCAGTTTGAGAAACAGATTAAGCTCATGTAAGTGAGTGCTGTTCCTGGAAAATAATATTTATTTTTTTTTTATTAAAAAAGCAGTTTCCTGGGCTGGGGGATTGAAGTGGCTTAAAAAAACACAACATTCAGCTGTAGCTCTCTGGTCAGCTTCGCGCAGTATGTGTTCACTGGCCCAGTTTGCCTCAAATCCTGGTGTCGACAGTGAAAGGATGCCACCAGACTGGAACATTCAGGCTGGCATGGGGTAGGCAAGACTACGTCTTTTAGCAGCAGTGTTGTCTTATGCCACCTCTAAGTGAAGCCCTACTTATCAAATGAGCTTGTGTCTTCACCAAGAACAAGTTACAGATATTGTTTCATCTCCATCCCTTTAGCACTCTGATCCCACGTGGCTGTCTCCATTATTTCCACTGGAAGTGAAGTTGCTGGCCTGGAGTCCCCTTAGTCGCTTTGCTTTGCTATCCTAGTTGTCCAGCATTAGCGTTCACCGCATCTCCAGGATGCTCTCATTTGCTAGGTCCAGTGAAGAGTGACCACCACTGGGCCAACACCTCACAAGGCAGCTGGAGTGGGACTCCTGGGGAGAGGTATCCTGTTGAATGAGCTCTGCTTTGCCATGTTACCAGTTATGGGTTGAAAAGGCTCCTTTTAGGAAAGACCCTATTTGTACTTGTGGTTTGCCATGTTTCCAAACCACATCAGAAGCTCCTTATTGTTCACTCACTTGCCAGCCATGGTTGTTTTTTTTATTTTTGTCAGTTTTCATTATCAATTTCCTGCCTTTCCTTCCTGCAAATCATACCAGTAACCATGGTTTCTTTCCCTTTCTCCATTCTTTCCATGTCGCATTTTTATTTCTAATAGCTTCCTTCATTTTGCCACTAAATCAGTGTGGACTTTTAGGCAAAATTGTCTTCTTTCTGTGAGGTGAAATTATGACCTAATAAGCTCTCATTAAAGAACTTCCCATCTTCATTCACATTTTTTTTGATTAAAATTTCCCTCCAAAGTAATTCCACTCATAATTTTCCTCAGCTTTGGGAAATTAGTCTTTTTAAAGCACCATGTGAGCGTGTATGTCTATAGATATATAGAATTGGTTGGGACTGTTCTCTCTTTGCCTATATTAAATATAATCAGGTCATGATCATGAGTCCCTAGGCAACCACTAACTTCCAGCATGGTGATTAATTCATCTTTACCCATCATAACGAGATCCAAAATAAATTACCTCATGTTGGGTGCAATACCTTTTCTGTTAGAAAATTACTGTCTCTAATGTGCAATAATGCTAACGATGTTTGACTCGTGGCTGCACCAGGTCTCTGACGTGCGCACGCATGGGGCTGTGATTTCTCTTTCTGCGTCTCATGGAGCGGTGGAGATGTAGCTGCTCATCCTCCCGCCTGAGCTGCCTGAAAGGCCTGTAGGAAATCCCGACCAATCCTCACGAGGGAGGACATTAAGGAGGAAGTGAGGGAGAGGGCAAGGACCTTTCCCAGGCATGGTTCCTTGGGCACTTCAGAAGTGTCCTGTGTACCGTTAGCATGCTGGACATGCCAAGATGGGATTCCAGACCTGCCGGGCTCTTCCCAGAGCCTTGCCTGGATTTTCTAAGATTCTGGTCTATATTTTCCTGCCACTGATGACCAGGATAGAGGTGACATCCAGTCTGGAGCGTGCCTGATGGTGGAATAGCTGAGGAGAGGTAGTAGAGCTGCTGGTGGAGAGTGACTTGCTGAGCAACACCAGAGACCTCCAAGGCCAGGCACCAGTCCAGCTTGAGAAACTGGTGTCAGCATCAATCTCTGGGGAAAAATTGGCAGCTCCTCAGAGAGGAAAGCAGCTGCTGGTCTCCTCTGCGTGTATCTGGTCATGAGGCAACCTGCTGAGATCTGTCCGTTATCCCTGGATGAAATGAAGGTCTGGTCCCAATAGTGGCAGAGTAGAAGGCCCATGTCCCAAGAGCTGCCTTCACCTCCATTCTCCGGGGAGGACAGGAATGCAATGGAGACAGTGAGGGACTTGGAGTCTCGGTACATGGGTACATTGCAATAATAATCTGCTTTTGTGTGGCCTGTGATCTCCATGTTTGTCCCAGGTCAGGAGGCATGAACCATTCACATCATGGTTACACATTGGTGAGGGGCAAGCCAAGGTGTCTACCTGAAGGCTCTGCCCTCTCTTTGAGCTTCTTCCTTCCCTTGAAGTAAACACTGGAGAGACCACAGAAAAAAATGTTTTGCAATTATTACTTAGAGCAGGGTTGGAAGCTCAGGCTGCCCGTTTACCCCAAGTTTCCCAAAATCTTGGACTGAGAGTCCCACTGCCTTGCTTCCTCCCTGGCATGGCTGCTCATTAATTCCAAGTGAGACCATTTCAGAGGCGAGATACAGCAATTGGAGGCATAGCGTGGTGGGTGGATAAACAAAAGAGAATTTGTCCCTGAGAAAGTGCAGGTCTACCCACTAAACACACCCACAGTCCCCGCCAGACACGAGGGCTCATCCCAGCATCACCAGATGATCTGTGTCCAAGGGATGGGCAGGGACACCCGGGACCCGGGGTGCCTGAGTCAGGGAGATGCAGCAGGACGAGGAGATGCAAGAGAGGCACCACAATCTTCTCCCTGGTGCAGCATGGACAGTTCTATCAATTTCACTCCTGCCTGTGACAGATCAATCTGAAGCCGTTATCCGTTGCTCGTTTAATAAATCCCCCTCCTCTGGTTTTTCATCTTCTGAGGAGATTCGCACACAAAAGACACCAGCCCTGCGCTCAGCCTGTGAGATTACCAGCGGGAACACAGTGACTGATCTCTGGCAGGGATGCTCATACATTATGATTTCCAGAGGACATGTTTGCAGGGCTGGGTAAGCACCAGCTGTGGGAGCAATCAACCAGTCCTGGTAGCCCAGGCTAGGGTGAAGAAGACAGTAACAAGAAGCTGGGGGACAGGGGGTAAGGCTTCTGGTTTGTTCAAGGGCTGCTCTGTGAGAAAATGGAAAGACTTGGTGCAGAAGGCCACTGAATGCCTCTATCTGAGAGCTCAGGGCTGGGAAGTCCCAGGAGTCTCCAGTCCCAGATAATGTAACTGGTGGCCATGCACTGTCCAGCATTTCCTATGGCTCCTGGTCCTTCCTCAGCCATTCTGCCCCACCTTTTTCACTGTTCTGCCTCTCTGCCACAGTCCTGCCACACTTGCTGAACTCCCGCGACTACCGAAATCTTTCCCATGCCCTCTCCAGAGTCTTTGCTTCCCACACGCTTCTGGTGGAGTAATTTGGATCTGAGCACTACTGAGTACAAAGATGACCATGGCAAAGTCCAGAGTGGGACTTTTTGCGGTGCGCTCAGCACAAAAAGCCTTGGTGTACTTATTCTCAGGGCAATGAGCACCATCAAGAGCCTATGTAAACTTTAATGAGGAGTTCAGGGCTGGGGAGGGGGCAGAGGAGGAGTAATTAAAGCACTTGCAATGTATTAAGTAATTCTTTCCTTGTAACAGCATCTCTTACTCACTTTTCTTTAGCAATAGAAAACCTTAATAGAGAAAGGTACCTCGTCTGAGAGCCTCTATGACGTTATTAAAGAAAGTAATAACTGTGCTTTCTGGGTTGGGGGAATAAATCAATTGAATGATACTAGGCTAAGGTGCTGTCATTGCTGGAATTTGATTCGGCTTTCTATAAGGAAAAACAAGGCTCAAAATACATTAACATGGCCAAAAAGAACAGCAAAACAGAAAATATGTCTCTGGTGAGAGATCAAATTGCAAGTCACTCTTGGAGGAACACAGCTTCAGTACATTCAACGATCCATTCTTCTGAGACCTGGCAAACTTACAACACCCATGAAGTTGCTTAACCCTTTCAGTGGCCTCATCAGTTGAGTGCTTCCAGCAATACCGCAAAGGAGGCAATTACACCCAGGTAAGCCAACATCTTGGTACATAGAGGGAAACGAGGAGAAGATACGAGGGAAAGGAAGGAATTAGGGCAGGGGAAGAAAAGCCAAAGAAGGGAGGAGAGCCGTACAGTGGTCCCAGCATTTTCAAGATTTGGTACAGGTACGCAGGGCAGGTATTGAACTCATCGTTTCTGGCAAGGTTTCTCAGGAACTGGGTGATGGAAGGATGGATTCCTTCATCCCAGGGGTGGGAAGCCAAAACAACAGTGATCATTTCTTTGTCCATCATTATCTTGCTGGATTGTTTCTTTACATCTCTTTTAAAACGACCCTAAAATCAACCAACAGATGTTTGGATTTTCTCCAACAACTCAGCCCTGCCCATGGCATGCCAAGGTCTGTCCATTTGTTTCCAGTCTGGCTTTCATGGTTTGCCCATCTCTGATCTCAGAGGAGAGCTCTGTTAGCCTTTTGACAGCTCAGATCTTCACACAGCCTCCCTCTCCCAGGAAAATCCTGGTCTTGTCTTGAGTGGTTACTGTAAGTCTGCAGAGAGGGACTGAAATAGGCTCAACCTGTATGGACCCGAGGGATGCTCCATTTAGGATACATTGCTGTTACTCACACAGCAGAAGTGAAGCCTTCAGATATTGAGAAATATCATAATTCAACATATCCTGAGACCTTTCCTCACCTCATCTGTAAATATTTGCAGGAGGACTTAGCCTGGAGATCTCTTCCAAAATAGAGGGTGTAACGTCCAGCACACGTAAAGCCAGAGGTGGCCTGGACAAAGCTTCCTCTTACCAAATCTGTCCCCATGCTGATCATTCTGTGAAGGACACTCTCTATAGTCAAATTAAAGCCTGTTTGCTTGACACAACATGCGAACAGTGGACACTTTTATTGTCGCAGTGTAAGGAAACTGGCTGAGAGACCTCTGAACAGCAAAGGTAACGCTCCCAACAAGACAAGTTGCATTTCTGTCCGTGCAGCAGCTTGAACCAGGGTTATAAATAAAAGAAAGCACAGAGGAGGAGAGAGGGTCTGCTCTGAATGGCGAGAGGGAAGGCGGAGGGGCTGAGCCGCTCAGGGAATTGCTGTCTCTGCCCTCCCGGCTCGCTGCAGGTCCAGCTCTGGATGAAGAGTGACTGACACGCGTGTTGCTGCCCAGCTCTCATAGCTGATACGCACCGCAGGGACCCTGGGTGAGGAATCCCAAAGGAGAGAGGGGAGTTTTGCATTCAGGTCTGCTCTAGGATTGTTTTACACTTTCTTGCGGTTTCGTAGCTTCAATCCACACTTTGCAGCTACAAACTTGACCTTATGCCCAGGGTAAACACCAGAATATCCTCTTTTCTGCCTCCTGAGAACAACTTGTCTGGACTCCCATTGTCAGTGGGGAGCAGTGATGCTTCTGGGAGCAGCTCGGCTGCATTTCTTCATATTTCTCTTGTAACAGGAGATTCCCTGTGCCCTAGAAGTGACAGTTTCTCTCCATCAACTGTAAAGGCAACCAAGATGACAAGCTCTGGGGAGCAGGAGAAGATGGGATGCATCTACTTTGCATACAGCTATGTTTGGACAGATGAAACTCAACCCCTTATTTCCACTTTTAAACATGTCAGCCTCTGGAGACAAAGCCAGGTAAAGCTGAACAATGGGAGTTGTTGGATCTCCTTGAAGATGATTGCATCAAACCTTACAGTTGATGCAGGCACACCTCAGGGTTATGTACCAAGGAGACAAGGAGCAGGAGAACAGTATATCCCACTCCAAAAGGAACTGAGAGGTGCCTCAATGCCCTGATCATCATCAGTAGTCAGCTGGGCTCTGCACACACAGTCTTTGATTGGGGTTTGGGCTGGCAAGTGCGCAGGATTGCTGCATATTTCCCATTGTACTTCCAACCTTTGGAGGTGGGTTTGGAAGAGGCTTCTTGCCCAGGTTAATCGCTGCAGAAAGAGACGGAGTCTGTGTGTATGTTGCAGGCCGAGGCCAGACATCTGGGGCCAAGTGTTAAGTCCTGGGGCCAAGTCCTGGAGCATCTCGGAGCTTCGGGTCCTCCTTCAGGGAAGCGATCTGCCCGAGCTGAGAGCTGCCTGCTGAAACAGGCAGGAGCGGAGAGCAACCCTTTCTGAAGGGTTAAGCTGAGCTGTTCAGAAGATGAGTTAAGTTACTTCACATCATCTAAGCCTCTCTAATGAAACCTCCTCTTCCCGTTTGGAGGTAATCTTCCTTTGATCAAACCCTCTTCTCTTCTGATGAGAACACAGTGCAGTAATCAAGAAGCTAATCTGAGCCAGAGCAGCCTCCCAGACCCCTCATAACCCAGAGCATCACGCTCCCGGCGGCTGCTTCCTCGCCCTCCCTCTCCTCCTCCGTCTGCGCCAGGCAGCTACGCCAGCGGTCCCGCTGCAGCCTGCCAGCCCTCCTCCGCCAAGCAGCCTTGCAGAGAGAAGCCCTGTGCCCGGATGCGCCGGGGCAGGGTGTTGTGCTCGGCTGCTGGTGCAGGGCACGTGGACTCCTGAAACAGGGACCCTGAGCCAGCCAGAGCGGAGAGGTAGGTCTGCCCACACCTTTTCCTTGCAGTGAACTCTCTCCAAAGACCGAAAGCGCTTTTAAACTCCAAAGCCAGGTTTTATTAGAATATAAACTTGAATAACTACATCTCTGAGAGAGGAGGAACTCAGAGTGACTAGGCCAGATGGAATAGAAATAAAAAAGGTAAAAAGGTGTGGTGTGAACTGGCCATGGATGGGTCTTTACCTCTGGCTTGGTTTTATCTAGATCAGTGGCTTTCTGAGTTGCAACAAACTCTTACTAAGTCCCTTATGGTCCCTGGCACATCTTTTCCTTTCTGTCACCTCACCAAAACACTTGTCCCAGCTGAGAAAACACCACCCCACTGCATGGAAGGTCTCAGCGTGCAGGATCAGGAAAGCAACTGGGGAAGACCAAGACCCACCATGGCTGCTCCGACGCTGATATAAATTACAGCCCACAGCAGGGGGGAGGGGAGCCTTCTTTGCCTTTCCTCCCTCCCTCAAAGGAAGGACAGAAGAGGTTTTGTGGGAATACATCTAGGAACACACCAGGAGGCCCTGCCCCTGATTTGCCTCTTGGTGTTTGCTAGAACTGCTGGATAACGTGACGTGTTGCCCAGACACAATGCGTGGGCCACAGGGATTTATCCACATCCTCCCCGAGCAGTGGGTTCAGACTCTTGGCATGTCAGAGCATCTTACAAAGGCGAAGCAACACTTAAGATGATGAACAAGCCGCTTTTCTCCCAGCATGATACGCGTACACTTGTTATCCCACATGCTTTCATCCTCGGGCATGCACTTACCACTTAAGAGGCAGAGGTGTGGGATTTAAGTGCTTGAAAATGCAAATTCAGGTCTGAACATCCAAGAAGCAGCATAGAAGGAAACACTCAAATGGTTTATCCCCTGCAATGCTCCTTGCACTGAGAAAGAGGGAGGCACCGGAGCCTCTCTGAGCACCAGAGCATTGTGCCCTGCTCAGCCAGAAGACGCGGCTCTGCAGAGCCTGGCACAGGGTGGAAGGTGCCGATTAGCTACAGACAGGAACATCGACACTCATTTCCAAAGGGGGAGATGCCAGGGGGGATGCCAGTGAGAATGGCCCAGGGCTGCTTGTTCTCAGACAAGGCAGCTTAATTTCACAGGGGCAGATTGCAGGAGGGTGGCCGCAGCCAGGCACGGGGGCGTCTGTGCTCATCTCCCGGGTCTAAAGCTTTTGGGCGCTGCAGTATTGAACCCTCTGGGATGAGGAGGAATTCCCACCAGAGTCCCTGTCCCGTGTTTCTGCATGTTGGAGTGGAGGAGCTAGGTGTCTGGTGAAGCCATGTGTGACTGTCCCACAAGGGGTGGGAAGACATCTTCCTCTGCCCGCAGCAAGCAATGGGAGCAGTGGACAATCTCTGCCATGTATTTAGGCATAAATTTCCATCTGGATTTCTCCTGCTGTTTCCCCTGGGGACCCCAGCTTGGTTTGTTCCTTCTCATGAGCATTAGATGATGAACATCCCTGAGTGTGTGGTGCTGTGTCCCACAGGGGGTTTCTGCACGTCCTTTGGGAAGCCTGCACTCCACGTCCTACCTGAGAAGTCTCTCCTCGATCTTTACTCCCGTTGGACCTAATGTGGGCACAACGACAGAGCCAACATCCCAGTCTCTGGTGTGATCTATGCTTTGACCGTGTCAGATGGATCCAGATCTACGGGGCAGATGGGATAGGAATCCCGAGTTTGACAGTCCCAACAACCACATCTGCGAATTGGGCCTTTCAGCAACATCTGGGTCCTGCTGAGGCTCTGTAGGACTGGCCATCTATGGGACAAAATGCAGATGTTGGGCAAGGAAAGCTCTGAGATCTCCAGGAAAAACAACTACTGAATTCAGGTACACAGGGTGGCTGTTAAGTCACTCTGTGCGTTTAACCTATTTATTGTGCTCCCTTCACTCAAAGGGGAAATTTCTCCTGGGGATCTTTTCTCAGCCCAGCGCTGCCCATTATCTCTTATTGATCTGCAAGAGAATCATAATAATAACGAAGGTAATTGCTGGTAAAATCCGCAGAGGAGGAAATGAACAGCCACAGCACCAGCAACCTGCGCCTGGGGGTCCGGGTTGTCACCACGGTCAGGCCAGAGGCTGTGTGGCAGAAAGCAGAGCTGCACTGGGAACCCAGCAAGCACGGCAAAGTGGTTCACAGCCCTGGACCACCAGGCTGGGCCGGGAGGGCAATGCTGTTGTATACCCGGCCACCAATTCTGCAAGCGTCTTTTTCAAAGCATGCTGGGCTCAGGAAAAACCACTGACTCATCCAGTTCAGTCTTTCAATTGAGCCACTCTGAGAGAAGGTAAAAAAGAGAGAAGATCATATGTATGTTGCTGAGGAAGAGATTTCCAAGAGCACAGTCCTTTAAATCAGGAGGAAAAGTCAGAACAAGGTCTGATGTCTGTAACGTGGAGCTTGAAGGAACAAGCTGAACAGGAGGGGCAAATTTATACTAGTGGGGGTAGTTGACCATTGAGACTGGTTGACAATGGGCACAGTAAAGACTGCATTAATTGGCATTTGTAAGCCAACCCTGCACATCTCAGAAAACTCTGCTTTTTCTCCAGTTTCGGTGAGAGCTGGGGTCATCATCGCTGGGTGGGCTCCTCTGGCCTGTGTTCAGTGAGAGGTCAGGCTGGTTCCCTCCTAAAGACTGAATCCTCAGTAATGAGCAGCACAGAAAGTCCTTCAAGTATGCATAGGTATATCGCCTCTCTTGATGCTGTGTCCTGCCGGGCTGCACAGGAGCCCGCCTCCTCCTAAAGCTTTTCAAGTCTCAGACATTCATTATCACTTTATTAAAAGTAATGGCTTTGGGACTTCCAAGGAAAAACACCATCTGGTGACCCTTATGGAGGGTCCACCATGGCGGTGCTTCTGCTCTGCAGTTCAGGGCTGAGCAGACCTGGCACGGATCTGGTTGCCAAGGGCAGTTGGTGCTTCCTGGGCCTGGATGCACCTGCACTTTAAGCTGCTGGAAAATCATATTGCTGCTAAATGGAGGATGTTTGCCATCCGCCCACATGGCACTGATCCTACCTTCACCTTCCCTCTAGCACGCACATCCCTTCACTGGGACAGCAGCCTGGGCTGGGAATGGATCTGCTGAATACTGTCTTAGCCCTTCCTGCTGGTGGGAACATGTCCCTTCCCTTCTGCAGAGGGGCTAACAATATTTCCAGAAAAAAAACCCAGTGATGGCTGTAGGACTCCCCTGGGGATGGTGAATCATCCTTCTTAAAAAAAAAAAAAAAAAGGTGCAAAGGTGTTGTGGCTTTCTTTAACAACCCTCGCCAGCCCAGCTGGTCAGATGTGATGCTGGCTGGGTCCTGTGCTTCGCTTGCCCAGACCCTCCCTGGTGTCACCCTGGGGAGAATGGGGACACTTCCTTGTGGAGGCCCTATTTCCAACCAGAGAAATCAGTGGTGAAATGAGTAATGTGTGGATCAGGCACCCCTGGGGACAATGAGGTTTGCATGAAGAAGGGAGCATGGGGCCTTCCTCCATCCACCCCAGGAAACCTGAGTGCTGGGAAGGGGGTACGGGCAGAGCTGCTGCAAAACACAGCTCTAAACAAATTACCGGAATTGCAGTTTTTTTCTGACTTTCTCTGCCTGGCTGGAGGGAAAAGGCTAATAACTCCATGGCTCAGCATGTGCTCCCCCAGGACAGAGCGGGTCTCCACTGTGCAGGATGGCAGCATGGTAGAGCATAGGTGCTTCAGTCGGGACCTATGCCTGCAGCCTGTGATTAATGTCAAGGTGTAGCCCACAAATCACAGGTTTTCTTCCAGAGGGGAAGAGCAAGAGAGGGCCTGAAATTGCAGCCACAGCCCAGCAGGACATCAGTGTGGGAGAACACAGCCTCATTGCTCCTCCTCTGCTTCTTACACACGTGTGTAAGCCAGCATTGCCGCTCCGCAGGACGGAGACCTAATGTGCCCAGAGTGATGCTGTGGGAGGTGCCTGCTAAACCTGGAGAGTCTAATCGCTTTCCACAGACTTGAACCCCTCCAGGCTCTGCAGGAAGGTTCATCCTTGGGCTACTGAGGTCCAAGCGCCCTTTGGCACCACCTGGACATGGCAGCATTTGGGGTGGCAATCAGAGGATATGAAGCAGCCACAGACTAAAGCTGTAGAGTAAGAAAGAGGGCAGGAAACCTACCTCCTGCCAAAAGCTTTGTGAGCCTTGAAGAAAGGGATGATTTAAGGTGTCTTGTATCATCTCCTGGATCCCAATTAGTCACTATAGGACTGTAGGTTTGTAATTACTGGGATACCCAGGTGAGCACCTCCTTTGCAAGGATGCCAATTACTACACAGGACACAACACAGTAAGTATGATCCATCGTCTCCCCTTCAGGGCTGTGAGAATAAACCCAGGGAGACGGGATCATCCTGCACAGCCACCGTTTTGCAGAGGGACTGGAGCAGGAGCTCAGGGAGGTGCTGACCGCTTGAGAAAGGGCTGGCCTTGCTGCACCGTGCATGGGGGGGCACTAAAAAGCTCCAAAAAGAGGTCTTTGTCTTGAGAGGACTGGATGTGGGGAGTGCTTTCACATGCAAATGTAATTCCCAGAGCAAAATGCTGCCAACTTCATGGAGGAGATCAGAAATCCCATGTGCTGTGGGGTTTCATGCAGGTACTTCAAAAGAGATCTCACTTGCAGAGGCACCTCTAGGTTTCTACTGCCTTTTTGTAAACTATGATTTAAAAAGGAGGAAAAACCCACCCCAAACCCACCTCACTCCTGGTCCATTCTCTGAGCGCTGCCTGCGTTTCTGCGTTAGGGTTTTCTTGTTGGCGTTGCCAGGCTGGGCTCACGAGTCAGCGGTCAGGCTCCCTTTGCACTGCCTGTAGTGTGAGCGCTGCTGTCTGAGCAAGCTGCCGCAGCTCCTTTTCTGCAGGCACTGTCTCTCCATCGGATTTCAGCTGTCAGTTTGGAAACGAGAGGGAGATCTCGCTGCTCTTCAGTGAGAGCAGGGGAGCTGGAGCTGCCTGGAAAGGCACCGGCTCTGGACCCTCTGCCCTGAGTCCTGGGGGAAGGCAAGGGTGTTGCTGACGGTGGAGTGAAATGATAGCTGTGGAGCAGTGAGAGCAAAGCAAATGGTGAAAATGTCCTTGTCAAGGATTTGGATTAAGCTTTTGAAATAATACCGTGTGTTTGCTTTGGAGGGATCACCCCAAAAATGACAGGGAAGAGGAGGAACTTGAAACAACGGGGACAAAATCTGCTGAAAAAGTGCTCCAAAAGGAGCTCGATCTAGGCTTAGAAGGAGCATTAAAATTGTGGAAAAAAGGACATGTTTCCACTGGCATTTATTGTCCAAAAAGTATAATTTAAAGATCCTTGCTAGAATGAGAAATAAAATCTAGCGAGAGAACATAATGAAAAGCCAGACAATCACAGAGCCTTACCCTGAGAGTCAGGCAGCAAAGGATCAATCAGATTTCAGCCCTTCACATAAAAGACGTGGGTTCTGCCTTTTATTAAGCTGATGCAGTGAAAATAAGACCTCGGGCGAAACACTGCTCCCCATTGTACCAGGGAGAGTCCAGAGGGCTGCGGTGAATCCGAAGCGGTGGCAGCAGCTAATCCCCAGGAGAAGGCTGGGTGGGATGGGACCCTGCAGAGCGGGCAGTGCCCGTGCAGGCACAGCATGCTGCAATCACCGCGCCTGTAACGACAACCTGAGTACGAACACTGGGTGTAGGTAGCAGGAACTCCTGATGGGATGGGAAATTGGGAAAACTCCATTATAAGCAGGATAACCAGGACCATGAGCAAGACCAGAGTGGGAGATGCGGCGAGGGACAGCAGCATGCCCCGCAGTTGAATCTGAATGCATTCCACCTGGTGCAATTTCCTGTGTTTGTAGTGGGCTGGTAGACATACAAACTCATTCCTGACCTACGTAAGACACAACAGTTTGTAATGTTTAGAGCTCTGATGCCATCTCACCGCTTACCAGTGGGTCTACCGCAGAGCTGCAGGGCTGCTGTGGCACCATCACTCAGAGTCCACACACAGCGGCATTCCAGCCAGAATAAGGCCGGGAATGACTTTGTTGGTGCTGTCTATGTCAGTAGCAGGCTTTTGTTTGTCCTTCGTGGAGAGCTCACTTAACACAGGCGGCTGTGGGGTGGTCTCCCAACGCGGCCCTTCAATTGCAAACCTCTGGGAGTGACGGGGCTGAGTGCGTGGCGCGTGGAACACTGCTGTCCAAAGCAGCCTGGGGAAAGGCTCCTTCCTGGTTCCCCAAGAGCCTCGTGGGTTTGATGGCTGAGTCTCCAGTGGATGCTCAGGTACAAAACACCTTCCCTGCACCCCCAGGGAAATTTGCTCCTCCGCAGCAGTGTCTGAGTGCGCTCTCTGCCTGGTTTGGGTCCCGTTCCCGTCAGACAGACAGACCCACCAATTGCCCCAGAATCCACAGAGAGATGGAAATTCTGCCTTCCCCACCCAAAAGCATGTTGAATGGATGCAAGGACAAAGTGTCAACACTGCCAGCCCTCCGGGAAGCTATTAAAGGAAGCCTTCAATTCCACAGGGCTTAATTTCGTGTCTGAATGAAACACTCCACAAGTACAATGCCACCCAAATGAATAAGACACAGAGCTTAGCGCTGTGCACGCTCTGCATCTCAGGTTTGATATTTAATTAGCAGTTGGCAGTTACTCTCCTGCTGACAGAGGCTTTGGATCACTAGGAATAAATGGTCACACACAGACTTTCTACTCATGCCGTTCAAGGCCCAGAGCAGAAACCAAGGAAATTGGCACCTCTGGCCACCAGTGACATGGGACTTCGCAATGACCGTGAGAGTCTCTGGAAATTGCACTAAACCTCCCAAGATTCAAGCAGCTGATCCCACAGGTGGGACTGCAGCACAGTAAGGGATGCACACAGGACAGGGCATCACAGGCTTGCGGGGATGTGGCAGAGCAGTGTAACCCTCATGAGGGAACCACAGAGGGGCCAGAACAGCTCTGGGACCCCCAACATGTCGGGCAAACTAACTCAAGAGTGGCTCCTTTCCCAAAGCAGAGGACAGGCATTCACAAGGAAAAATCCACTCACAGCTTTCACCTTTTTCACTCTTCACTGATTCTCCATGACATTGGAAATGCCAAGGGAGAATTTTTCGCTTTTTTCAGTGCAAAATTTTGATCAGCTGTTTCAGAAAGATGCTATTGCACCACCAGGAAATAGTAAAATTCAGGCTTTCTGTTGCAATGATTTTTCTTGCTGAGATGTGCCCTCTGTAGACCCACCAGAAAGAGTTTTCTCTCTCTGTGCACACAACTGGAGTCCCTCATGCAGCTAGCTCAGAGAGCATTGCATGAGGATGATGAGGAAGCAGACACACAGATGGACACAGATGTATTTCCAGGGCTTCTTTTCCATGCAAAGTGGGCACTTCCATCAAAATAACATAATGAAGTTTCCATTAAAAGTATTTGCATCCAGAAACACTTGATGGTGCCCAACGGAGACCCTCAAGGGGTGTGCCTGCTCTACCACGACCTCCAGGAATTTGGGGTCTGCCAGTGCCCTCCCACAGAGGGGTGTGATTTCAGCCACGTTAGTGTCCTGCACTTTGCAAACGCATGCACAATCATCTTAAAAAAAAACTTTCAACATGACTTTTGGAGGTCAGGAGTCCCTAACAACACTGAAGCATGCCCGACAGCACTCCGGGAAGCTTCTGCTTTTCTCAAACTCTGTTAAACTCTCCTTCTCTTCAGAAGAAAACAGCTCCAAGCTGCTCATGCTCCCAGGCAGGGTGCCCTGTCTTTGGAGGCTGTGTGGACTGACAGGGTAAAGCAGAACACGCCACACCAGTGTGGCACAGTCATCTCACGCTGCGGTTTCAGGAGACGCCTTCAGCTGCAAGCAGCTGGGGGGCTTCTGTGCAAGGACCCCAGGGGGACTTTGCATGCCTGACATAGGCAGAGCTGGTGGTGTGGTGGTGGCAGCTAAACCCCTGGGGCAGAGGGGAGAGGTTAAAAACACCACCAGAGTGTGGTGATGGGGTGGCAGCTAAACCCCTGGGGCAGAGGGGAGAGACGCAGAAGGGATTGCAGAGAGACAGTTACAGGCTGCTCGGGGCGATGACAGCCCGTTGGTGCAGTCAGGGCCCTGACCCACCTCTGGTGCGTGTCCTTCCAGCACAAACTTCTGACAAAGTGACAATAATAAGACAGTTGTACAAGACAACCCCCAAAACAGCTTCCTGCCATCGCTTGCTCTTTGACTTTCATCTCTAGCACTGACTAATGGATATGGAGAACATGAAGTTATGAGAAAACTGGAATACTAACTTTGCTGTAGGTTTTTAAACTTCACTGGTCCACAAAGTTAACTGATGATATTTGTAATAAATAGTTTATTATACATTTTCAGAATTTTAACTAAATATGCCGCTCACTCAGAAACCACTCTGCTCTGCATTTCTATTCAGAACTCTGATCTGCATTTCCATTTGTCACAAAAACAATGGCAAACAATTTAAAGCAGGAGTAGCTTTTGATGGGCTACCACTGAATGGCCATTTTCCAACTAAAAAAAGCAACATTCGAGAAGTTTTTTCAGTTTTACTGATCCTGAAACCATAAATAGTTTACAGTTCAATAATGCTCCTTATTTGAGTTCCTGTAAGCACATGAGGCTAGTAGGTCCATTGGGTGGTTTCTAGGGCATCGATGAGGTTACTGAGATGAAGAGACTCCCGTTAAATCCTCTCTGAGAACCACTGGCCAGAGTGGGACCCTTGGAGGCCTCCATCACCAACCCTCAATACACCCTTGTGGGTAAGAGAAGAAAGTCACGCACAGCTGGGCTTTGAACAGCTGGGACCAGTTCAGCCCCCTTATTGGAGAAATGGGCTGGTTCCAGTGAGGTGGGACCCTGAAGATGGTGTCCAGCAGTTGCAGCTCCGTTCGGATCTAGCACATCCCAATTTCCCGCAAATGACCGTTCCGTAGCTCTGCACACGCTCCTTCTCATCACAAGCGCATATTGGCCAAACATGCCACTGAGCTGCCAGAAACCCACCTGGAACAGGAGCAGCTAGCCTCAAAATGCCTTCACATGAACAGGGTCAAAAGGAGGGAGCTCGGAGGAAACCCAGTGCCCTCGTTATGAGAGTGTGCAAACAACATGGAAGTAGGACACCGCGGTAAAATCAGGACTTTACATTCCGTTATATAAATATGCCTGGCAGGTCAGCCAAGCTTTAAAGTTGCAGTGGTCAGCCTTAGGGCTGTCTGGGAGTTGGGGAGCAGGACAGGAGTCCTTGGACAAGGGACTTATCCCACTGGGAAATCCAGAAACCTCCACCAGCAGGCATGAGGCAAAGATGCCACTTCTTGGCTCCATATTTCTTTACTTCCTGCAGCATCTACACCAGACCTTGGTGCTTTAGTCTTTCAGATTAAGAAGCCTCTAATAAAGGATTGTCTGTGGATTAATCTTTGCTTGACTTCTTTTTTCTGTCCATCTTGAGGCTCGATGCTGTCTTTGTCTCAGTGACTTGCAGAAAGCCTTGTCCTGAAGAGGTTCCAGTCTAAGCCAACATTACAGAAAAATTGGGGCCTGATACCATCATTTCACAGTGTGACTCTGGGCACAATGAACAAACAATTTATCTAGATGGACCGCACAGAGCCAGAGTGAACACAGATCCTCCATCAGCCCTGTGCGAGTCAGGACTGTCATTTCCTCTAAGATAAATAAAAAAGAAACATCCTACAGGTAAATAAAATGCTCTGTATTCTCCTACTGCAGCCAAACAGCAAAATGCCTGTTCCCACCCCGAGCCACAGGGGCCAGGGACCATAGCCAGCATGGCTGCCTTAGAAAAGCAGTGGCCAGAGGACCTGGCAGCGCAGGGAGCGAACCTGCGCATCTCCTCCTGTGTCAGGACCCTGAACAGACTCATCTTGCTCATCCTGGCTTTCTGGCTACCTGAGGGCTTGAGGAGATGGAGCTGCCGGAGAAGAGGATGTCATTTTCAGCTAGAAATTATTTCACCGAGGAAAGACTTGAACATTAAAAAACTCTTAGAAATCCTTACTAGATCTGGAAAGAGCTTTTTAGCCCCCAAATCCTTCCTTTCCTGGTGCTAGTGCTGGGGTCAGAGGCAGTGGGCTCCTGAGCTCCCCCTGGTTCTCCTGGTCTGATCATCATGTTACTGTACTTGGGATCTTGGGTCCTTAAAGGACAGTCAGGACCTTTGCAAAATCGCCTGGAAGGAGCGGCTCTTCCTGCTGCCGGGGGAAGCACGAGCGTTTCCCCAGTGATGCTGCACCCCTAAAATAAGCATTTCCCTGGCTAGCAGGCTTGTTCTCCGCAGGCTTCTTACACAGCCCACTGCACCCCGCTCAGCTCAGGGGTTTCTATCTGCTGCTCATCTATGTTTTTTCCTTCCTTCTTTTCCTCCCCCGGCCTCCTGCTTTGCGTTTCTTCCAGAACATCCTGGTCCTGTGCCTGCATCACACAGTGAGACAAAGGACCAGGTGGACTTCTCCAGTTTTGCAGCTTTAGTGCCGAGGGTGTAATTCCCCATCATGGGTCCAGAAATAAATCTGGAAAGAAGAACATCTGGAAAACGTAATCCCTGTAACTCTGCAGATCAACAGTCACAAGTGTCACCGCTGCAGGAGAGCGAGCAGTGCCATGGGTGTCCCCAGTGCCCCGGGTCCTGCTGCCACAGGGGAGTCCTCTCCATGGGGTTTGCTCCATTACAGCAACTGGAGGCTTCAATGACTGTGCCAGGCTTGCTTTGAAAAAAGTTTGGACCCCAAGAGCCTGTAGGTGCTGTCAGACGTGTCTCTTTGTACCCCCATGGCCAGATTTCTACTTGCCCTTTCTCACAACCAGAACTGAGCAGGGTGGGACAGACAAGGAACGTGGGGACCATGGGGACCATATGGAGAAACGCTGCCTGGTGACAGGTCATCCTGCAGCAGAACTGACCCCATGATTAGCCAGACTACCACGAGTTTCCATCTAATCTGTCCTACAGTAATTAGCCAGGAATAAGCTCTTCCTCAACCTAAAGGGTTGTTATTATAATCTGTGGGGAAGCTGTTGTCTCAGTAATTTTGGAATTGCTTCAGAAGTTCAGGTATAATTACCCCTAGGGATGTGTTAGCAGTTGGAGGGACAGGAAATTATGGGGCATTGCCCTTGTTTTAATGCATTAGGGATTTTTAACCACATGTGCTGTGGAGCAGTAGGGGTGGCAGGAGGGCCGAGCAGTGAGGGCTGCAGGAATTAAAACGCACGGGGACCGATGTAGTCTCTGGACACGCAGCAGCTGATGCACTGAGGAACAGAAGCAACAGCTCGTTTGTGATCAGCGTACCTGGGCTACGCTGACTCCCGGGAGCAGACCTGAGGTGGGCATGCACTGGGAATATTTGATGTGGCAACTGGGCTTTGTGGGTCAGCTCTGCCTGCAACATGCAGATGTTTCCCACTGCTTCCCAAAAAGAATAGCTCTCAGACGCCATGCACTGAATCAGTAGATCCTTCTGCAGATATCCCCTGCGCGCCCCAGTGCTGCCCCGCTTGAAACCCATCATAAATCAATGCCTCATACGTGGACAAGGACAAAATTACCCCCAGCCGTGGTTCCTGCTGCAAAGGTCACCCAGGGATGTTACAGGGGTGACGGGTGCCAGTGCACCTTATGGCCATTGTTCGGCACCCAGAATATGTTCTGCATCCCAAAATACAGAAGGAGAAAATAAATGGCAGCACATGAGTCACATGGTGTCTTTGCCAGCACTTCATGCTCCCAGTTGCCAGATCAGCTAATTCTTTATCATTCCGTTTAGAAAAGTGAGCAAATATCTGGAGGAGAAAACAAGAGGACAAGTCACTTTTTTCCAGGAACGGTGACTGGAAGATGAAGACATGAAATATGGCATGAAGTGGAAAGGCCTGAATCACAAGTTGCAAACGTCAGCGTAGGCTTTGAAATAACCTCACTGACTCCTTTCAGGATTAGCTCAGGTGAAAAGTCGCAATAGCAGGAAAAGCCAAGGGCCAGGCTTGTTTCCAGGCGGGCGACCCACAGGCCTGGGAGGCATCCTGCCTGCAGCCCAGCACTCCCATCACACGAAGCATGCAAGCAAAATCACGGCACGAGCCTGCCAACCCTCTCCTCTCAGACTTGTCCTTTTGTTTACTGATAGAATGAGCCGATTTTACCTTTCTGGGAAATCCTTTGAGGACGTGGAGTGGGAGTCTGGTGAAGAGCAGCAACCAAGCGTGACCTGCGAGCGCTGACACGCCAACGCATCAAAGGATGAAGGCTGGGACAGGCGCCCCGAGGGTGCTGCAGCGCTGCAGGTCCCCGGGAGCCCTGCGGGGAACCAGCCAGCTCACGGCCCCGTGTCATCCCAGAGCGCTTGGCGAAACTGGAGGCAAAAGAAAAGGGGCAGGAGCCCCTGGAGACAACGCACCGGGGGAAACGTGGACAACGGAGATCACGGGTGCAGCAAGACGGGATGGAGGAGGAGGGTGGTGGAAAGAGGACCCCGAAACAGGGCAAACACAAGGGCTGGGTGTGAGGATAGCTGAACTGAACCTCTTTGCGTCATATTTTGTTGAGCGAGACAAGAATGACAGTGTCTTGAAACATCTGGAACAAATCTTCATTACACCGGTACCTGCAAAACTGTGGGGGATGCTATGGGCAGAAAATGCTTAAACTGAGCCCCTCCAAGGGGTGAGGAGTGACTTGTGACCTTCTGCTCTCCCGTACGGAGTCCCAAATGCTGCCCCAGCCCTTAGCGCTCCTTTCAGCAGCAGTAACAGCCCGAGGGCATGGCCAGGGCAGGACCGTGGCTGCTGGAGGAGCGCTCGGGTGAGGGTTACTCATCCCGGCTCTGCCGTCCCCAGCTCTCCCCGCTTCCTCAGCTCTTGGAGAACTCATTTCTCTGCACACTGTAAAAAGCACAGCGTGAACTGTTGGTGCCTTGGATGTATCTGGGTGACACAGTTTTCGGCGCAAATCAAAACAGACATGTCAGAGAGCCCTGGAAACAGAGTCACTCAAAGAATGCGTTTTCTCTGTTTTCTTTACCCTGAAAAAAAAAAAAAAAAATTTGAAATTGCAGAAAATGAAAGTAGATGTGAAGAGAGCAGCACAGTCCCAGGGCAGAGTCCACAGAGACTCTGACACGGTTGATCTCTATGAGCTCCTGGATTTTCACACATTTTCCTGCATCTTTAGCCTCTGACACGGATCTGAAACTCCGCTAAGCATCATTGTTTAATTGGGTTCCTGGGATCAGCTGCTCCGTACCTGTCTCAGCCTCTTAGTCCGCCCACAGTCTCAGTTTGGGATCCACACTCCTCGGGAAGGATTTTTCCGTCACCACCCACAGATGCACTGGAAATGACCCTCAACTGCAGACAACACCAATTACACTACTGGGAAGATTTAGTCATATTGGTTAAAATTCATGTCCCCGTTGGGTGCAGAGGTAATTAAATCTTACTATCGTTATTGTGTAATAAAGGGCAACTGAAATTTATTTAATATGTGCTGGGTGAGAGGTGCTTCATTATAAAACTCAGTTATATATCCTTAGGGAGCCCTGCTCAGAGAGCGGGGAAACAGTAAGCAGAAAAGCAGAGCTGTCTGGGAGGCAGGAGCGCATTTCTGGTGGTAACGTCTCTTTGGAGCCCACCAGGGTGCAGTCAGGACCCCGAAGGGTTGGATGTGGCATTTTGGAGAGGCAGGGTGAGGAGGGGATGTCGTCACTGCAGACACCCCAACGCAGCTATCCTACCTGTGGTGGGGACCTCCAGGCTCATGCTGAGTCCCCAGAGCCAGAGATGTCATGACAGGCAGTTCCTTCAGAGACACATGCGCTTGGAGAAAATCTTCATCCCCTAGGATACTTATCCTGGGTATATTTTAGTTACATCTCACATGAATTATGGCCCGAATGTTGATTCATGCAAAAGCTCTGCAGGAGGCACTTGAGAGCATCAGGTGTAACATGACTTGGCGATGCAGAAAGAAATCTGTGCAAGTGTTTTTCAGGTTTTCCTACTAAAAGCAAGCATTTACAAACAGTCCTTTAAATTTAAGGTTTAATTTCCCGTTCTTGCAAAGCCCGTGGATGAATGTAAGTGCTTACCAGCACTTCGAACCCTGACATCAGTGGGAAGTGAAGCCCATAAGAAATTGGGAAGTCCACAGGCAAATATTTTTCATGCTTTTTATGTGCTGTGCCTTTTCCTCAGGACCTTGCTTACTGCTAGGAAAGCACGTGGGAGCAAAGACTTCTGACCATTTGCAGTTATATATGTGTTGCGCCAGCGGCTCTGCTGGGACTATTTCAGTAGGACTAATTATAATGATAACCTGGAGGAACAAGTGTAGGGACTAGTTGGGATCGTGCAGCTGATGTCATGACTCTAGCAGGTAGCAGCAGATGTTAGGGCTTTATAAGGCCTGTGAGTCATGGTCAGCCACCGGATAAAGCTCTGAGCCACTGTGTGATTCAGGGACTGACTAGCAAGTTGGATAAGCAAGATGAAGGAGCCTGATACGGTGCTCCAGAGAAACTGCCTTTCACATAGGAGCTGCACCACAGTGCTCGCTGCAAATGGGTGAGGATGGTGAGCCATCCACACTGACACACTTCCCAGGGCTTGAATCATCTTTTAATTCAAAACTTTCTTGCTTTTTGATAATACAAAGCATATTTTGGGAGTTGCTTTGAGCTATTCTCTTGCTGCGGAACTAGTGTCATACATCCTCTGCAAAAATACTTCAATTGCATCTTTTATTGATTCATTGATGGTAAAGGCAGAAGGAACCATTCAGTCATCTGGTCTGATGTCCTGTGTGGCACAAGGTAGATAATCCCATCAGGACATCCTGCCTCAAGCCCAAAGGCTTGCCTCTGACTAAAATACATCCCCTAGGAGGGTGTCCAGTCACCTGCTCTGAGGGATTTTTCTGGAGGTGAGTCACCTTCCACGCATGCCATGTGCTTCCAGCAAACCATCACTTCTTGCAGAAAGGGCTGTGGCAGCAGTCACCTACAGCCAGGGTCTCCAGCCTGGCCTGACACCAGACCGTGGCTGCCAGAGGACTTCTGGAGACTTCCAGAAATCTTCCCATTTCCCTTCTCCAGCCATGGCACGGGAGGTCACCCACCAAGGGGCGGCTCTGCCCTAGGTGGGGAACCAGGACAAGTCCCTGCTGTGGAGCTGGGATGGGGGATGAGGGTTGTTGGTCTCCGTTTGGGATTGTGTACACATTTCCACAGGCTGCAAGCCCATGGGTACTCTCACCCCATGCAGGTCAGCGCTGTGCGTTCTTCTCTGTGGAATTATAAATATGGACTTGAGGAAAGAGACTCACTCCCAGGGAGCACACAGCCAGAAGGGATGGGTTGACACCGAAAACTGGAGGGGTTTATGGGGTACTCAATCCCTCAGTGGCAAAACCAGACCGCTTGCTTTCAGGCTAGTGCCCTCACCATCAGGAGCTCCATCCACTAGCTAGTGTTTCCTTCCAAGCAGATAATACAGCCCAGAAAACCACCACTTGCTCAAAGGCAATTCCTCCAGGAAGGGTGCCCTCCAGCAGTACCAGTTCACCTCTCATTAGTGAGGGTATTCTCGTTTAGCCTCAGTTAATCTCCTTGATGCAAATGTAGTTTTGGAGTCATGTTTACAGAAGGTTGTGAAAACGAGCACAAGATAGGAGCCCTGCATATTTACCAGTTGCCAGCAAAGCTGAAACCAATGCACAAAATGGGGCTATTAACAGTCAGTGCCTGAGCTGCTTCAGAGCCCCACGGAGCTGCACCGCAGGAGCTGCAGAAGCAGCTGGGATGGAGCCTGCCAAAAACAAAAAGGGATTCACTTGGTAAAGCACAGACCTGGATTAGGAGGCTGGGTTGCTCTCCAGGGACAGGTTTTTTTTACTCTGGGGCCTCTTTTAAAGGCCACAATCCTTACTTAAAAAATGACTGTGCAGAATATTCCACAGATAATCATCTGGATCCTGACAGAGGAAGAAGAAAAGCAGTATTCATTTCTGCTTCTGAAATACAGGGGACAGGTTTTTCGGTCCTCCAGGCTCTGCATCTCCCATAAGCCAGAGGCTTTCACCTCATTACTTACAAACTCAGCCCAGTTACAGAATTACCACCCGGGTAATGGGTTGCTGGTCAGGGCACAGCCTGGGCAGCCCAGCTGACCTGTGGTCAGAAAGCCAAATTCTATGAGTTCTGACTTGTTGCATACAGCTTTCTTGCCACCAGCTTCCTTTCCACTGCATTGCACCACGTATTTACCACTTGACTTCACAGTACACTCACACACTTAACATGCACTTAACATACTCTGTCCCTCACCCAGCTATTCTCACGATGGCTGGAAAATGTATGGTGGAGTAGTACAAATCTCTCAGCTTTACTATTTCCTACTCCTAATCAATCCGGCCAATTAGTCTTACTAGTGTCAGTGTCCCCACTGCTCAGTTTCACAGACAAATCTGTGCATTCAGCTGCTTACCTGCCCCTCTCCGTGTCAGGTTTTGCACCGATCGACACGCTTGCTGCTTATGCGGACCAGCGGCACACCTGCGACAAGTGTGATCTCACCGTCATGCGGTGGCCTGAACCCAGGGACAGGCAACCACGCGTGTCTGTGGTCCCACCAAAGTCCGCAGTAAAAGCAACCTTTCTCATTTCCACGGAAATGAGACTTTTGAGGCAGACCCCGGGATCCCGGCAGCCAGCGGGTGCCATTGACATCCCCGAAGGCGAAGGCGGCTGGCTGTGCCTGGGGGAGTCTCTGGGAAAGCAGATGCTCTGAACGCCCGGCTGGTGCGTGAGCAGAGGAGCGCCAGCCTGCAGCCGGCACGCGTAATGAGCTGAGCGCTCGGACATGCTCTGAATTCCCACGGGCAATTATTCCAGCGAGAGCCGATGCAGCTCGATTTGATTAGCAGTAACTACAGTGTTCTGTGAAGTTAGTGCAGCCTCTGCTCTAATTGCTCGTGTAGGCATGAGATAGCTGTTTTCCTCATGACCTCCTCTCAAAGCATCCTAACCGTGAGCTCCCACCTATATGAACGTACTCTCAGTATTCCTCTGCTCTCTGCGCAACCTGCCGGTCGCTGCCATTGCCTAATCACTCCCAGTGTGACCAGATACGCTCCGATTTGACGCCGCAGATCTACTTCATAGAGAAGCTGATAGCAGCCTGCCCTTAGAGGAGCAGGGCCGGGCAGGCTAAAGCCCTCCTCAAAACCTGCTCTTCAGCACTGTCCCACAGCTCGCTCTTATCGCTTTCAAGGGAAAGACTGTCTCGTGACCTGTGCCAGAGGATGTTTTCTGAGTCATCAGGCTCCCATTCCTAAATAGATGCTAATTGACAGAGCAGAATAAGGCATTTTCCAGAACACAGGAGTTTAAAAAGCTCTTCTTTTGGTTAAAAGCAGCAGAAGCAGCTCCTCCAGTGTCTCCCAGTGCAGCCACATTTTTGCCATCAGGTTGTCCTCACTCACTGTGTCCTGCCGGCCCCCAACCTGGCTCATTCCCTTCCATGGGAAGTGGCAGAACCAGGAGGGCTAAAGGTACTGCTGGCACTGTGGTGGGATAGGGCTGCCAAGGAGCTTGTCCTTGCAGCCACACTTCAGAGAACAGCATTTGGAGCTGAACCAGGTGCAGCTGAGAGAGTGGAAGGCTTTCCTAATCGGGATTCCCCAGGTGCACGGCCGAGGAGGGCTTCTGTGTGTAGCCACAAGCAGGAAATCCTGAGGGCTTTCCCTGAGCATCTTGTGCCAAAGAGGTGCTTTGATGTGGAGAAAAACTAGGCATGGAGACCCTCCTAGTCCTTGGTTGCTGCTCTATTAGTATAGCTAGTTTTATTCCAGGGACAGCCAGTTTGACAGCCAGCTCATGTCAGCAGGGTGCCAAAGCTCCTGGAAGGGCCAGAACACCTCCAACCAATTAAACCTGATGGCTAAATGAGGGTGGAGGTTGCCACTGAACCATGTGAACTGCCCTCCTCTCTGACAAGGGATGTCAGTGAAAGGTAGTCGGGCACGGCTGCAGGGCACACAGCTGAGCTGAGAGCCCTCGGTGTGGGGCTGGGGGCTTTCCCACCCTAACTGGCCTCCTCAGAAGTGCGGGAGCAGTGCAGGAATGGCGGCCACACCGACTTCATGGATGAGTTTGCTTTTGCTCAGCAGATGGCTCTCAGCTCCCCTGCTTGTGAAACACAGAAGGTCTTTGAGACAGGTCCTGCCAGGAGAGGTGTAACAGAGACTAGTGCTGCAATGCCATGGCTGGGGAAGGAGGGAGACGAGGCTAGAGCAGGGGTGGCAACCACTGTGCCAGAGGAGGAGAAGCAGATCCTGAGCCAAAACAGCTCCTTCATGAGCCATGTGGGGATCCCCGTGTCACTTTCTCAGCTTCAGTCTCCAAACTGTGTCTCTGCAACTTCAGAGCTGGAGCAGACGAAGCACCCAGTGACACTGCTGGAGGCTTTCAGCTGTGGCAGGATGCTCACGGTTGTTCTGAAGCTTTCTGCAAGTGGATGAGGCAGAAAGAGCCTGCCTGCAGGCTGCTGGTGGCAGCCCCCTCACGCAGCCGCCGCGCTGCCGCCACAGCTACCTGTTTTCTCTTTCTTTTCCAGTCCCTCTTTCATGACACATTTCTTTATCACAAACAGCAGCACCTCCTCTGGGGTGACGCGGAGGAGGCGCTGCATGGCTGCCGGTGTCTTCTCACTTGTGTGGCCCTCAGGGGTGCACATGCAGGAGGACCGGGAGTGAGAGGGCATGGGATGGGGGGTGTCAGCGTGAAATGGGGGATGGAAAAGCTACAGCATGCCCTCCCAGCTGGTATTGGAAACCAGGCTGGGACAAACATTTAGCGTCCCTCTCCATGAATTTTTTTACTGAAAAGCAAAAGTTTTATACAATTCAAAGAGAAATGTAGACTTACATTTACTGTCACCAAGCAATTGCAGCTGAACAGGAGCAGGAGAAGGAACACGGTGGGAGAAGGGTAGGTGGTTCATCCTCTTTTTAGGGCAGCCCAGAGCCCATGTGCATGCTGCACAGTTGTACCTCTTCCAGTCAGATGCCTACTGTGGGACTATGAGACCACTGGAGATCAGTCTGGATGGGCCCAGGAGAGCATTTCCCATCTGCTCTCCTTCTGTTCAGCAGCATCAGTGCTTCAGAGCCTTTCCTGGTGAGTAGTATCATATAACCTGTCCTCAGAGGTCCCCTAGCACAGAGGATCCAGAGACCCTGTCTTCATCGTGTGCGTGTTCTGCTCCATCTGCAAGGGCATGGAAACTTCTTCCAGACTCAGCCTATGCCATGGTGGCAAGACTTGTTCTCTCCATCAGCCACATGCTCTGTTAAGGACTGTCCCTGAGCAGGGACCGGTGAAGACCATGGCTTGCAGGTTGGGCCATGGCTGCTGGCGGCAGAGTATGGCAAACAGCCTTGTCTTTCTGCAAAGGTTTCCATTTTCCAGGCAAGAACAAGGAAATATTTGCCAAGAACCACTGGGTTAATTTTAGGAATTGCTCGGTTACACCAGTGCTTCATCTGTTCCCCAAAACACCCATCCTGCCCTGCAGGGTTAGCAAACCTCTGCCTAAGGCACTGCTCAGAGCACTCTGCATCCCCATGGAGAGAAGAGGCTGGTCATGGTCCTCCCCAGGACACAGACGGCTCTGGCAATGCTGAGAAAATGCAGTTCTGCAAAGAAGTTGAGGCAAATCATTTCACGAGCCCTCACTTCATTTTCACAGGTGTCCTCTGCCCTCAGCTGCAGCCAGGGAGTAGACAAGAAGAATTAATTGCCTGGTTAAGCCACAGAGCCTTGGCTTCCAGCCTTCTCTGACGAGCAGATGTACAAAGAGCTTAGGGAGAGCTGATCTTCAAATGGAGATGTGTTTGTCCCTAGAACCGGCTGCCCCGCTGAGCAGTGCACAGCGCATTCCCACCAACAGACCCAGCTCCTGTGCTCGGGCAATCGCTCCGTCCTGACAGTTTCATGAGGTCAGGAGTCCTTCGAAAGCCGCTGCTCACTCAAGAACCCATCCCAGGGAAGGCAGTCGTATCCCAGCGAGGCTCTGGCTTCCTCATCCCCTCACGTCACCTCTTTCGGAGACCCCAACTTGCAAAATCACCGCGCTTATTGCCGGATGTGGCATTTGCATGAACAGTGCACCCAGCCCTGGCAAAGTGAGCTCTGCATTCGGATCTCAGGCTCTTGCAGTGTGTTCTTGGTGAATACAGCTGTTCATCAAAGATTCAAGCTTCGTGGAAGCAGCACGCCTGCTATAGCCTGAAAAACCCATGAACTCAGGGTATGAGCCAGCAAAAATTCTGTCTGTCCAGCCTCCAAGCTGCCAACAGAAACCCTGCAAATCACTCCTGCAGATGTTTTTCCAGCTGCCACATCCCTCAGAGAGATTTCCTTGTTAAACTAGCAATAAAAAGGAATGCCAGAGAGCCAATGCCAGAGAGGGACCAGAGCAGATGTGGTTGGTGTGTGGAAGAGGAGAGGGACGGGGGGATGGGTCTGGCTTAGAGATTTGAGCAGCGGAACAGGTAAAAAGGGCCACTTCACCTCTGAACAACCATCCAGTCTTGGGTGAAGCCAAGTGTTATGTTGACCACATATGCGCCCTTTACCTTTGCTTTGCAGCAACTCTCCAGATGTCACCAGTGTCAGGTTAATGGCAAGAGAAGTGTTACATCAAACATCTTAAATGACATCTTCAGTGGCAGAAGAGACAAGGTGTGTGGTAGCGGGAGTTGTACCATGCAGGTGGTGCGTCTGCTGCTTCCCAGGTCAGTGCTAACACGGGCAAACAGCAGATTGCATAGCCAACTTTGACTTGGACATGGCATTACCATGGCAGAAGACAATTACAGGGACTGCGAGTGGCAGGCTGAATGGTCCCACAGGAATTAAAATGAACAGTTTGTGCGGCACCTTCATTGGCTTTCACCGGATTTTCACCACTCATTGTGCCCCAGAGCAGGTCCTGGGGAGTCAGGGTTCAGGTATGCAGAAAGTGGGCTGAGGACAGCGACACCCAAGTGGCCTGTGTGTTTGTCGAAGAGAGGCACGAGTCTCTCAAGCCTCCCCCAGCACTGCTGGCGAACAGAGTAGGCTCTTCCTCAGCGCCGTGCCTGAACCATGGATTTAACTTCTCAAAAACTGCAGCTGAAACATGATGGAAACACTCTCAGTAACTTGCACCTGCAACAGGACACCACATTAACCAGGGCTCTGCAGTGCATCTGCTGTGGCCATCTCCTCTAGTGAGGTCTCTGAAAAGACTAGAAGTCTTTCAAGCTAAAAATATAAATAAATATTGCCTGTTTTCATCAGGATAAGCAAAGAATAATTAACTTATTTAAAAGAATAACCTCAAAGCAGTTAGGAAAGACAAAGGAGAGCTGAAAAAGGCTTATCATAAACTGTCTCTTGGTGGTTGTGGACCTTTAGGCAGGTTTTTACCTCCCTGTGTGAGCTGCAGTGAAGTCTGACCCTTCTCCCTCTCGCCTGCTGCAACCTGGGGAACCTTCTCCAGTGAGAGCAGCCTCGATAGCTCCCCAGGGAAGGACATCCCCACCCCTTTCCCTTACAGAGATGCAGCAGAGCTATAAACAAAGCTGAGCGCCGGTGATCGCTGTCTCTCACAGCGTGTCTCCCTGGCAGATGGCTCGTGGGACACCTGTGAGGGCAGTGCCAGAGTCTCCCTGTAGATTCGTACATCGCCTTTGCCAGGCCCCAGGCTTCAGCGATCTTGGCCGTTCCCCGGGCAGGAGGTGCTGCCAGCTCGGCGGTGCGCGGCAGGACGGGCAGCACGGGGGGATGCCGGCAGGCACGGCCCCTGAAGGGTCCCCAGGAGCAGCCAGCGCTCTCCCGGGAATGCTTCTCCTCGCCCAGGGGCGCACAGAGGACAGGCTGATGATCCCCTCCGCCCTTCATCACAAACAAGCTGGACCCAATTTCCACAGCCTGGATGGTAATTGAATTGTGACAACCGAGTTCAACACAAATTAGCCTGGTTTAGAAAGACAGCTTCATTTGCACTTCCAGCCAGAGAAAGCCAGCTAATCCAAGCAAAGGAGAAGAAATCATTAACTCCCACTTGCTAAAAGGCTATTGAGTCTTCTGCCTCCGCCCGGAGCAAATCTGACTTGTTTAAACCCACAGGTGCCTCTAGCACTTAGATCATACCATCTTCTGCCTTGTCAGGAGCCGCGAGATGGCAGCGAGTGGGGCTGAGACCTCGTGTGGCCACCCTCCACCAGTGCATCAGGACCTTCAGCATGTGCCCCTGTACCATGTCATGTTTGCAGGTCTCAGGCTCTGCGTTCCCAGGTTGGCTTCCCACAGTTTAATACCTCATGTGTTATACCTGTGTTCATCCATCCAGCTGCCCCTGCTTTTATCTGTGTTGGAATATAGTGAAGTTTTCTTAACGTTCGGTATTTCTACTTGCTTCCCTCACTGAAGGCAAAACCTTGGTCAAGGTAAGACAGTGAAATGTCCATGGCTGTTCACGGGGATGCAGTTGCAGTAGGGTCAGTTCCTGCCTTCTGCAGGTGCTGGTGGTCCCCAGGGCACAGCACTTGCTCCCAGGCAGCCCCATGTACCCAGTGCCACCACCCTCATGCACAGTGGGTCAATACATCAGTGGGACTCGTCACCTCTCCACTGCCACCAGGTCCATCCAAGCTCACCTAGCCAACCTCAGTAGGAGAAGACCCCTCTAACCTGGTTGTCAGAAGGCAGACACCCAGAAGCAGGTGATGTGACTCTTTCTCCTCCTGCCAAGACTTATTTTCACTGCAGAACTGTTTTTCTTTCTTTGAGTCTCAATGAGCATCTCTAAGGAGGCGTGAACTGGAAGCATGTATTGCGCATGGTGGGAGAAGTTGTTGATAAACCCCTAACTTTTTGCTTTTCATTTTTTAAGTAAAGTCATAACTCACCACTGCACGTCCCTCATCTGCTTTCAGAGTGTGCCAAAGTGGTTCTGTCATATGTGAGAGGAGGCCCATTTGCACCCTTCTAGAGAAACATCCAGTGGTGTGGCCTTCTATCCCCTTGTGGCAACGATGGCATTTGATATCAGAAATGAAAAAGAGACATTTGAGTAATTTGTGTGTTATTTTACTCATCCCACTCGAAGTTTTACACTAAAGCCATTAAGACTAATGGTATTAATCACTAGACTAATGGTATTAATCACTAATAGAGTGGAACAGAGATCACCTTGTCTGGGCACTTAAGTCCCCATCCACATCTCCATCCTGCCAGGCCCCTCGTTGGTCTGCAATGTACCAGAAATCTTCTACCTGCTGAGGAAAGCTGATCTTTCCTGAGTCCTCACTCCAGAACTGCAATTACAAACTTCTCCCAAAAAGTCACAGACTCAAGCTGCCTGGCAAGGGCCATCTTGACAAGCTACGCTGTCTCTGGGCAGCAGACATCAGTACCTCTTGTCAGCTGGGTGGTTATTCACCCAACATGTAGCACTATGTGGGCAAAGTCACCCCTTTGATCACTACTTGGTTAAGTGTCATTTTACCCCTGAAGGAGATTTCCCAGAAGCATCGCAGTGAGGGAGGTCCTGCTGGGCCAGAAAGGGCAGATGAAGCTCCAGATATTCATGCAATGCACATGGGTGATAGGTACCTGCCATCTGTACAGACCATGTCCTGGTTCTCAGGATCAAAGTGACTACTGAACCCCACTGTTTCCAATGCTGGAGGTTTTATTCCTAGTCCCCAGACACAGAGAAGCCCCCCAGTGCCATGGTGAGAGGCCACAACTGGTGCCTGTAGGAAGGTGTCCACCGCAGCTGGTAAGGCTGCACGTGGGTGCGAGTCATACCCCATGGCCCTGTGGTGATGAGAAGAGTTTGCATTGGAAATGAACATGCCGTATGTCACACATCTGACACACAGCGCCATCCTGCAAGCTGGACACCAGGAACAGTCCAGCCCCTCAGCTGGAGCATGGACCTGGGACCACATTCACTGATAGCCTGCAAGTCTTTGCTTTGCAAGGGAAATTTCCGCAAGGCGCCAGACTGCAAACCTCTGGCTCTCTTCTCTTGCTCTGGAGGTGCAAACTCACCCCAGAAAATCCTAAGGAAAACAAACCGAGCAAATTTGATGCCATCGATGTCTTGGCAGGTGAGCATGTTTTTAGTCCTGGCTTCACAGTTGCAGGGTGGATCCCTGGTCTGGCACTGGCTTTATTTTAACTGCTTCCTGAGTAGCGGCAAAAAGCCTCATATCCAGTCACTCGCCTGGGCAGAAAAGTGATAAAAGAACATCTCGTTCTCTTGTCATTTGCTTTTGCAACTGGATGTTTGGGATCTAATACATACCAAAAATGAAAATATCCCCGGCATTATAAAGGCTCAAAGAGTTTTGCATTAATGCTGCATGCAGATGATGCGTTAATATATTTATCTGATCCAGCTCAATCTCTCCCTAATCTATTAGCATTAATATCAGAGTTGGGGGATAGAGACAGATAGAAAACAAGCTGCGCAAAGCCTGACTTCATCACCTACAGACACTCTTGATGAAGTGTTTTGCAATGGGAGAACTAAATCGTCCTCTCTGAGTTCACAACACCTTGAGTCTGTGACAAAATAAATATCGTATGGAGCAAAGGACTCTTAGCCAGACCTTCCAGTGTGGAAAACCCTCTGAGCTGTGGGTATGATCATTTTTAAATACCTTTTTAGCTGCAAAATCTCACTGGCACTTGCGAACATCCCTGCGGGGGACAAACCCTACCCCACTGTTCAGGCACAAGTTTCTCCCTTTTGCAGTTCGCTGCAATAAAAGCAGCAACAAGAAGACCTGAAGCCTTGGCATTTCTGAGCGGTAAAATGCGGACAGAATAAAGCCCTTCCCGACCCACTCACGCGTGAACCCTGAGCCTCCCTGGCAGGCTGCCTTCACGTGTCGGCGCCACGGATTTTCGGGGACAGGCAGCATCAGCAGCTCCCCTGGCAATATGCATACCTGAGGCTTTTTGGAAGTCACTTTGCAGCCCATTTGCATGAATCGTAGTGCAATTTAAAGGTCTGAGACCCTGTTGGAGGAAAGGGGGTCTGTCGGTCCTGCGGGTCCCGGGAGGCAGCTGTCAGTGGCACGTACCACCAGAGCAGAAATCTCCCGCTGTGGTGCAGACTCGGGGGCTCGACTACGAGTGTGACCGGCTCCAGCGAGCGGCAGCCTCCTGCCTCAGCCTGGGGGGTAAATCTCCTCCAGCTCCTCCTGCTACCACACACTGCAGACCACGGCGGGATGTGATGTGTTATATCCACAAATCCCCTTCCACTTCTGACCTAGGTGGGAAGAGGAGTGTCCATTTTCCTGGAAAAGGTACTGCATTCAGCAGTGGGGGTGAATCAAGACTGAGGGATAGGAAATGATGTTTCTGCAGTAAAAATAATTAGGACGTGCTTGCTATGTTATTTGAACCAAATTTCTGTGATTCTCCTCAAACATCCCAACGAGTTTAGCCTGAATGATGAAATATATATTTCTTTGGCTCATGAATCAAAGATACAGAGATAGATTGATCTGGTTCTGCAGTGTGTCCTTCACCTGAAATCAAAAGTCAAACATTTCTCTGCCTTGTGAATGAGATAAGCCCTGAGTGAATAATGCCTCTGCCTCTATTGTAAGCCCTAGCAGTTCCAAAATACATAATACAAACACGTGTAATAGTGGTCACTGCATTTACAGGAATTAAAACGGTTTGTTTTAATTGGGTTTTGGGTGTTTTGTGGTGGGTTTTTTTTTTTCCCAAATTGTATTTTCACTCTTGAAATGACAGAAATTGCATGGCCTAAAGGAGAAAACAACATTGAAAGATGCAGGTATCAAATCGTGACCTGTCTTTAGACAATGCTGAGAATGAAGACCTGCAATTAATGACCGGGAGAAGTAAAGAGCAATGCAATCAATGGAAAGAATAAGCTATCAAAACTCTCTGACTAAGAAGCATGAGAAGTATATTGTTAGATGCTGCCGCTACATGTTGGGGAGCCCACGGGAGCTTTGAGCAATGCAGTATTGCTGATGTGCAACACAGATACATGGGCAAACACCTCCAAAACAGTCTCCATGAACTCATGGCAATGTGGGATCCTGCCAAGCATGGACACCCTCTTGGTTTCTAGAGGCATTCAGGGGCCAAGAACACATTGTTGTCTTCCCAAAGAAGAGCAAAAGCCCAAAAAGTTCATGCAGCTGCCTGGTAGGACACTCCCTCATCCCAAGGTGACAGCACAAACACCACTGTACATTGTGCTCACTCTCCTTTTAATCTTTGTAAGGTCTTTTTGTACCTGGGCACTTCCCGGTAAGGTCTGATGTGGATTTCAGTTGGTGATTGTCTTTTTGTATCTATTTCTTCTGTATCAGCGCAAGAAAACTTCCCCCGAAATGACCTTGATCAATTGTTCTTTATATATTTAATAAATCCTTTTCAGTTCAACTGTTCTAACAGCAGGGTCTGCACTCCCAAATGTGTCATCATAAATGCATGCTTACTCCTTGGAGATCTACCGCAAAGGTGAAAATATATCAGATACTAAAGAACTGAGAAATGGCAATTAAATGTGAAGGCAAACAGGAAGCTCACAGATTTGCACTGTTTTCTGGTTTGCCCTCAAAACTGAATCTGTGTGTTCAGACAGACAGAATTGGATGCATCTACATATAATCAATGCCCTGTTGATTGGCTACTTTGCTTCTTGATGAAGGAGTGAATCTGCAGATTTTGTAGGATTTTCAGCTGTCCTGACTTTATATGTAGTGTCCCATGGAAAATTTGACCTGAGAAGATGCTCATGTTAAATTACTCAGTCAGTAAATGCATCTACATCAAAGTAAGAGGGGGGTTCCTCAGCAAATTTCGCTCCAGTGTTGTCTCTGTTATTTATCCAGCTGACCAATCTATATTCTTGTATTCCAGCTGTGGAACTAAACTACCTCTTGGCCAGTCCACAAAGTCACCTTCTACTCCTTCTTCTGTACAGGTGACCAAGGCACTCTGGAGAAGAGACTGGGCAGCACCTTGCACTACTGCTCCTGTCTGGTAGGAGTCGAGGTGCAGCACATGAGAGTGGGGTGTGCAGAGGCTGAACAGATTCGAGGATGTCCCAGTGGATCTCAGCCCTGGTTTCAAGCACACCCATAGCACTGCTGCCAAGTTGCGCTGGGCCAACTCTTGGACATCATTGCCTTCCTCTGCAGTCAGGTCTACCATAAGAACATGCTTCTCCCTTGCATCTAGGTCCAAGTAAGCCTAAAACCATGCAGGGTAGGAAGGTTATTTTTCCATCATCAAACATCGTATGAACTGTTTCTGCACTGGGAGGACTACAAGCAACACACGGCCTCCTTGCTTTTAAAACACTCGGTACATCCTTGTCAATTGCTGTCAAAGCAATTGCTGGGGTCTGGTGCCCAGGACAGCAGTGATGATGACCCCTTGCTCTACCCAAGGACCTCGCACCTTTGTTCCCTTCCCAGACATGCATGGCATGCTCTTTTGGGTGCGGCTGGGTCCTTTGCACAAGGAGATGTCTCCTGCAGTGTGGAAAGGCCATGGTGTGCTCCAGCTCACACTAGCAGCAGTGGCAGGAACAGGGGAGCAGTCAGAGCTCTCGTGGCAGGTAACATGGAGAAGTTGTGGAAGGCTGTGAGCCCTGATGTTTCCTTGGCAGATGGGGGAAGAAAAGAGGGTGCCTCACGGTAAATACATTACTCTACCAGAGACCTTCATAACCATGGTGACAGGAAGATTGATAGCGGCTTGAGATGAGGTCCTGAAGGCACTTGAAGGCAGCCCTTGGTGTGTGGAGCTCACATTTTCTTGTTCACAAGAGAACCTGTGTTTTCATGGTCTCTGCTGAGGTACGGGAGCTTCTGAGAGAAGTCTGCTCCTAGCTGGCTGGCCGTGGGGGACAGGCACTGCCCAGGACACCAACATCTGGCTCCTGCCTGGGCTGCCAGTTAATTGCATTTTGAATTCCCATCCACTGCAACAGAGGGGAAATGTTTCTCCAGTCGCAGCTGAACAAACACCACTCTAAAGATCAGCAAAGGATCCCAGAGCTGCTCTTCAGGGAAAATGTAGCATGTACGGGAAGGGATTGCTTTGGTTTCTGTTGCTAGTATCAGAAGAGTGATCAGGATTTCTACAACAGACCTTGGCTCAGGCTCTAATTAGCAACTCAAACGTGTTTTCAGTTCTTTCAACTGTGTGAGAAATACTCAAAAGCTTCAGCTATTGCTCAAAGCAGAGCTGAGTCTTAATGTGACATCAAAAGACAGGCAAGATAAGCGTCTACAACTCTACTTCATCCTTTAAAGAGATGTATAGGTGCATTTTCCTTTTATTCTCTCTGTTCTCTTCCACAGAGGCTTTGCCTCCTTGAGAAACAGCCTCGCTCTGTCCTGTGGTGCTGGAAAGCAAGCGGACCCACAGCCAGACCACGGCTGAGGGGTGGCCTCCAGGTCGGCAAGATGTGAGAGGAGCCACCACAGTCCTCACATCCCAGGGAGTCCCCTCGTCTCCCACCCTGAAGGAGCCATCCTCCGGTCTCCCCACCCATGGGGAGAAAAACACTGCTCACCCAGTGCTGCACCCTGCCAATACTGAGAGATGTCTGGGGTTTTCCTCTGGTCTTTAAACGCTCTGGAAACTTTCACAGATGTACACGGAGGCAGACACATACGCACGTAGACACGGGTGGATGCGCTTGCTCATCCATGCGCACACACGCACACACACAACCTCACGTTCGGTACGAGATTGCAAAGCCAATCAGTAGTTAAAAATGAGATTGCCTGCATAATCACCATTAAGGCCTCTTGTGAATACTTCTTAGGAGGTTGAGTTTAATCATATGATTATTCATCGCTTTTTCCACAAAACACCTTTCTTATTCAGTAAGCAGGCTGGACTTGCCTGGGAGTCAGTCTGGGCTGTGTCATAAAGGCATCTGCAAATTCTTGTGACTGTGATGTCGAACACAGGTTTGGAAAAAAACAATCTGTCCCTGCTTCTCCCACAGGATCACATCTGCTTCTTCACAAGTGACTTAAAGTAAGATGCTATCAAGTGGTCTCAAATCACGTACCCTTCATTTTCTGGATGACCAGCTTCATAGCCTGATTTGCAGAACAGCCAAGCACTCACATCTGCACCAGTGTCAGATATAAACAATATACGAGTGCACAATAAACGAGTAAAATGTTTTGAAAGATCTACTTACGAAGAACTAGATCCTCAATGTCTCATATCTGAAAACCAAGGGGAGCTCGTGACCTGGGTTCCTGGAGAGTGCCGCTGTGCCCATGGGACAGTGATGATGGCCTCCTGGAAGACCAGGATAAAACCTTCTGCAATACAAAGTGCACTGCAGAAAACCCTGCAGGGACAATTTGAGCAGGGTAGCACTAGTACGTACAGCAAAGAAGGGCACGAGGCAACCAATCGAGGTAAAGTATTGCAGAGCTGCTTCTTTAGCACCACCCAAGCAACACACCTGCCGAGGTAGAAGTTTGTGGGTCTGTGGCTGTGACATTCAAGACTACGGAACAATGCGTACAGATAAGGGAGCTGGGATTATTTAGCATATAGGTCACCCTAAACCTGATATTTCACTCTTACTTCTTTAAATTAAAGTTGTCAGGCCCTCTCCCATTTTAGCTAGAGCAGCGACCTGCAAACCCAGTGAAGCTGGTGTCCAGATTTGCTGAGGATTTTGCATCAGTGGATGGCAGAGCACAGGGGGAGAGCAAATGAGGATTTATAACCCTGAGGCTCCACCCCAAACTTTCTCTCAAAGGGATGCCCTGCCAGCATCCAGAGTTTCTCTGCCCACCAAAGCAGCCTAAGGATGGAGGGGACATCCTGACGCTGTCAGCATTGGGCAAGTCACATTCAGCAGATTGAGCAGTGCTTGCAGCATGATGTGCTGAACAAAGTGATTGACAACGAAATCAAAGGGGAACCTAGCAAGGACACCCTGCACTCCTCCCTGTCTCCTTCCCCCTGAAGAGTGCCTTGCATTACCACCAGTAATCCTCCTCAGCCCTGGGAACCGGCCTCACAATACGCACAGACGACTCCTCAGAGAGGAAATATCCCACTCCCGTGTTGATCCATCCATTCTGCAATAAACCCTCTGCAGAGCTGCAGTGACAGAGAGTGATGAAACACAGAGCCTGCTGCCTCTGAACAAATGTAGTTTTGTGTTTACAGCACAGTACAACCTTTCCGCGTAGCCTAGTCGGCCAGGCGATGTACTCTCACAGCAAAGCCTACCTGCTGCATTTTGATGGGCTCTTCAGACGAATGCAGATCCTTCAGCAAGAGCTACCCAGGAATGGTGCTTCTGGACAGCAGGGAAAGGGTTATGGTTGAACCTGGGTCTCTGGTGGATATATCCAGGGCTCTCCCATGATGGAGAAGCAACTGTGCCCCTGTTTAGACCCTCATCTCCATCCAGTCCTCACTAGGAGCTTCTCAGCCAACCCATCTCTCTTCCATAGGGCTGCCTGGGCTGAATACATTTCTTGCAGTTTCACTGGAGTATTGGTCTGGGAATACATAAGTCTACTAACGATGGGTAAATAATCAATAGGACATTACGTTGTTACCAGTAGTAGGGCCATTAGCACAACAAGGGAGATTTGCAGAGATAGCTTTCCAAACCAGACCCTGGGGCACATGAAGGGTAAGTTGCCCATTACATGTGTTTGCTTTGAACCACTCCGAAATACATTATCTTCACAGAAAAAAAGAATACAGCTTATTGTGCCTCTTGCTTGGAGAACCTGCAGCCCTTCTTACTTTGCTGTTCTCCTTGGTTCTGCACTTAATGTCCAAAGTCCTGGTTCAGAGCCAGCCAATATCTGAGTTAATATCCTGAATGAACAGCCCTATGAGTCAACAATGTTATTCACAGTTATGCCTGTTGCCCTACAGAACTGTCCCTATTCAGAAAAATATGGTGCTTTGGCTGAACTTATACTCCAAAGCTTTCACTCTAGAGGATTGCTAAAGTACTTGAGCTCGGTAAGTATCAAAGCCCACGGGCTACCAAGATGCAGATTCTCTAGGGTGGAATTGGGTGCCTTTTGACTTCAAGCACCTTATAATATGGCCAAAAGTTGAGGTAGCGCTCTTCCAGCTGAAGATCCTGGGGGCTTTAATCGGGCAGAATGTTTTATGACAGACTCTGCGATTTAGAGCAAAGCTTCACAGATGGTCAGTTTTATACCTTGCTTGTAATGTGACAGGCATCTCCAGCAGTGCTGCAGCTTATGAAGTAACTCACTCGGGTGGTTAGAACCACCTCCAGCCAACATGTGACCGTGAGAAGCTCCTTGTCAAAACCCAGAACTAAAGAACATTTTTTTTTTCATATATTTTTTTCTAAAAGTGCACTGAAGTCAGCACTCCATCTGGATTAATTGTGCAAGTGAAACCTGCCAATGAACATGTAGTAGGGTAAGGAGTCTTGCATGTCAAACCAACCTTTCCAGATGCAGCGGCACCTGACTACTTTGGGCAGCTGGGACAGCAATGAGACATGAGGTAGAGATGGAAAAGAGAGAGCTCAGAAAAGTCTTATTTATACTTTGAGGACAAAAGATGGGCTAATTTGAAAGACACTAATCCTACTAGAGTGGGAGGAAGATTTCAGCTAAAGATTGTCTCAATCTCTTGCTTGCTCTTTCAGGTTACACCATAACTCGAACAGATTAATTACAGGGTTTAGAAACGCCATAAATTTTAGCCTGTCCTTATAAGTCAAACAATCAACATTTTAATTGCCTATGAAGTTTCTGACATTCAACCATAAGCTGTTTTTCACAAGAGGTCCATGACATGGGGTATCCTTTGCTTCATTACAAACTCATCCCCAGCTTCCCTATGTCCCTTTAAACATCAGGCGGCAGCTCGCTAACTCTCTTACCTTCCTGCCTGGTCTGTCCCTTTCCCTTCCAACTCCTGGACAGTAGAAACAAGCCCTTTGCCAAGCTGTGGCTCAGAGGAGGCTGCTGAAGAAAAGCAAGCATCCTAGGGAAGGGCAACGTGCATCTCGAAAAGTCATTGCCTCCTGCCTGCCTCCTCTTTTCCCAGCCCTGCTGAGTCTGAGGAGGAACGCGCTGCTCAGTCCTGCGAGCCTTTCTCAGAGGGCACAAACCGAGGGAGTGCTCTACTGAACACATGCTGGCAACTCGCATGAAGAGACAGGTCAAGAGCAGCCTGCAGAGAATCCATGCTCCAACATGGTTGCACCGTGCAAACCATGGGTGTCAGTCAGCATCATAGTCCCGGGGTCACCAAAGACCAGCAAATGTTGCACGCAGAAAGCCTGGCCCTTGGTCCTGCTTGGATCACTGCTTACGATTCTCCTCTCAGTTTGCTGGTGTAAGTCAGGAGCAACCTGGCACCAAGCACTGGCATGGCCAACAGTAAGTCCTACAGGCCCTACCTGCTCTAATATCTCCTCAGTTCTCGCTCCATCCTTCATCATCTTATTGTGAATTCTGCCTATTTTTGGAGCACGCAGACTAGCTGCTCAGGGCAAACTCTGCTCCTTTCTTCCCATTTCTCAGCTGCCAGATGCTGCTGACACAGCCAGAGGTCCTAGCTGTAGTAATGTGGCCTTTAAACTCTAAACTGGGCTTTGCACAACAATTAATTACCTTCTAACACAAAATCAATTGGCGCCTTTATTTTGCTCTGAACAGCGGTGATGGATAAGGCAAAGTTTCATCTTCTCTGCGTTAAATAAACTTTTTCCTGGTATGTTCTTGGCAAGGGACAAACCTGCACATGCTCCTTCTAATCCCTCCAGAGCTTGGGAAAGATGATGGTTTAGGGCAGATGATGAAGAAACCCTGTTGGAGCTCCTCAAATGACAAGGACTTCAAATTGCCACAGCTCTATTCTTGTCTAAGGTAAATAAATTGATCACATCTTTTTCTCATATGGAGCTCAAATACTCCTGTGGAAAAGGGTTTCAAATATTGCCTAACTTTTATAGATTTAGGTACTTACAGTTTATACTCATAAACATACAGAGAAGTTATACTATGGATGTGGCACTGCCCTTGCATAGCTAAAGGCCAGGGATGAGTTTTTTGGTTAAATCTAGGGTTCAAACTGTTCTTACATAGGAAGGAGGCTTCAAAGACAGTGTTTTCAAGGAATACACAACTCTAATGTTTAATTAATTTCTGTATTAATTTTAAGACAAGTATTTAAAGAAATGTAGCACTACATTTCAGGCCATTCTGTTCTCCTGAATATGTAGATTAGCACAGATTCTCCAGATTTCCCTTGGAGTTAAAATCATATGAAAGTTGGTTCTTTGGCAACATGTGCAGTCTTACTCTTAAGGATTAATGGATGCTCCTGGATTTTGTCCCCCTCCCGAGGTTTCCTTTGTGTCAGGGTTTGATGACCATCTAGCTGAAGCTTACCAAGACTGCTCTCTCTCTAAAGGGATGCTGCAGCCCAGCAGCTTCTGGGGCTCTGCGCTTGCTTCTTGCCACGGTTGAGGTCAGAGGCTCTCTACTCACCACTGGCCTCTGGGAGGGCGGCAGCAGTCACACTGGAGCGAGCAGGGACGTGATGGATGCTGACTTGTGATCAGGAGAGGCAGAGAGCAGCTCCTGCCCGGGAGGATGCAGCAGGACCAGCCTCGTGCTTCACTTCACTGTCAGGACCAAGACTCCTCCAGAGCCCAGCAGCATCTTCTAGGGCATGAAGACACCTTGGTTTCTGCAGCCAGCGCCACATGGGAGCAACCCGTCAGCTCTTGATTTCCACAGCCAGGCCACAGCTGGGACAAGCAAGGGCACAAGTACCAGCTGAGACCTGAGATCAGACCTCACAGCATCCCAGACTGGTGGGGGCTGAAAGGGCCCTCTGGAGCTCCCCCAGTGCCACCCCCCGCCAGAGCAGGGGCACCTCCAGCAGTGGCACAGGACGGCGTCCCGGCGGGTTTGGAATGGCTCCAGAGTGGGAGACCCCCCCACCTCTCTGGGCAGCCTGTGCCACTGCTCTGCCACCCTCACAGCAGAGAAGTCCCTCCTCATGTTAAGATGGAACTTCCTATTGTCAAGTTTGTGCCTGTTCCCTCTTGTCCTGTCACTGGGCACCACTGAAAACAGACTGTTCCCATCCCCCTGGCACCCTCCATTTAAGGATTGACAAGCATTGATAAGATCCCTCCTCAGTCTTCTCTTCTCAAGACTAAAAAGACCCAAGTCGCTCAGCCTTTCCTCATAAGAGAGATGTTCTAATCCCCTGATCATCTTCGTAGCCCTACCATGCTTCAAGTGGTACCCATGGTGCTGCCTTCCCTCCCTTGGCTTTTATGCTGTGCAGACATAAACCGGTCTCCCCGAAGCAGTGCCCTGGAAGCACTGATGTTAGGAACAGGTGAGCCACGCAGGTGATGGAGCCCTGGGTCTGGTCCGGAGAGGACCAGCAGCTGTATGTTTTCACACCCAGCTGGCCAGCAACCCAACCTGCCCGGCTGCACCCTCTCACCCATGGTGCTAGGTTATCACAAGGGAAACCAGGACAAACCACCTGCTGCAGGGCCCTCTGCAGATTGCAGCGCGGAGGTGAGGACCCTCCTGGGATCCATCAGCCCTGCAGGCTCTGATTTAGCACAGGCACGTGGTTGTCCCAGAAAGTTCCTTGGTGAGCCATGCCTGAGGAGGGTTAAAATCCACACACAAGGCAGGTCAGCCAAGCCTGCCAGATGGCTCGTGCTGAGCCTCGGTTGCTCAGGAATAGCCCGGGCATTGCAACAGAAGGCGGGGAGATGTTTCTGAAAGGGACACCTGCAATGGTGACAAGGGACAGGAAAGAGAAGAGAGGTTCAGCATCAGTTCACCTCCTGCAAGAGTTTGGTTCTAGCATTACACATGTGCAGCTGAGATAACATCCAGGGCCAGGTCAGGTCAGGCAGCAGCACTGTTATCTCAGGGCAGTGACAGGAGGAGACTCATCGCCATCCCCCATGCAGAGCCCTGCAGCAGCCGGCAAGGTTGGTGCTGACAAGGGACAAGTTGAGGACACACGCTGACCCCACAGCATCACGGGAGGAAAGTGTGAAGGAACAGACCGTGCTTTGTGCAAATGGGATTTTCAGGGGGTTTAGCTTGTGAATACCAACAAACTTCTGCTCGGTTTGTTTAGAATGAGATTTTTCAAGAATTTCCAACTAGACTAAAGCAAACTGAGTTTCCACCGGGTCGGCAAAAGTTGGTTTATCCCTAATACCCAGGCACCACGGGACTTTCTTAAAAAGAGTAGCATGCAAAGGAATTCATTTTTCTTTCTCTGGCCCCATTTTCAAGAACAGCCGAACTGTTTGGTTTTTTTTTTAATGAAACTTTCAAAACAAACATATAAGCACTCATCTAGAGGAAGATGGTCAGCATGGGAAACATCAGCCCAATCTATCAAAGTGTGACAAAAGCACATGCCACTGAAAGCAGGAGAACCACACAGCACCAGCAGTACCAGATCCATCTGTAACATAGCTACAGATCGGTTAGTTATTTTGGCTGAAGACAACTTTTTCCCCCTGAAAATATATATGTAAACAGTTGATGTTTGCAAAGCTGTCAAATTGCTTCAGTTAAAAGATGAAGTTTTAAAAATGCCCTGAAGATCTCAAATTTTACAGTTTCTCTGCACAGCAGGTTTTTTTCCTGCAGCTCCATCCCTTCATTTTTAAGTTGTTTAAAAACAAATGTTAAAAAACTACCCCAACATCACACAAATTAAACATTCCCTGGCATGTTCCAGTGAAATATTTTTTTCAACCCAAAATTATGGCTTTATTGGCCCAAGAAATGCAAAATCCTAATTGTTTGCCCAGCTCTGGACAGGAATACACTGTGAATGAATCCTTGCCCTGAAGAGTATATTTATTGGACTTCAGCAGCTCGTGTGTGTTTGGGCATTGGAGACTGTCAATACAAGGAATCAAAAGTAACACGAGGTTAGCTGCACTACTTACTAAACTGGAAAAATATATATATATCTTTTCCAAAGGAGACCGAACAGCCCCCAGGTGCTGACACTGTGTTCTAGCAGTGGTGATGACTGCAGTTAATTTGTAAATGTCTAATGAGCCACTTCTCCTTCCACTACCAACCCAATGGAGAAAGAGGCTGTTGTTGGGGCTCTGTATTGCCGTAGTATTTCCAAGTCCATCCTACACTACGCTTTGAGACTATTTTTCTCCACATTTGCCAGAGGCTCTCTTCAGCACTCTAAAATACTATGAAGCACTCTGAGTTAATTTCTGAATTTTATTTTCTAAAATCACAGCATTTTGATTGACTAAATAGCAATTAGCATCAGAGTTGTTTTTATTTTATATTCTGCCAGTAGAAACATTTAAGTCAATAGGCATCAGATTTGTGAAAAATGAATAAAACCTGGCCCTTTCCAAGCATAATTAGACTGGGGGAATGGTGTTGCTTTTATCTGTAGGTCAGTACAAATATTAGCAATTTGGCTAAGTCTTTTATTTTCGCTTCTGAAAAAAAATCTTTTTAGCCCTAGTCAGCTACATACTCCAGAAACAATCTTCTGGTTACGTTAGCAGAACCCCATGAAGTCCAGGCTGCAAGGACTTCAGGAATTAGAAGTAGCACTGATGAAGTCTAAATAAATTTGCATAAAGCTGGATGCAGCTCGGTCATGTTGTCCCCAGTGGTCATATACTTCTCCCCTGGAGTGCCGCAGTGTTTTCCTGGGACCAGCTGCAACTTCAATCCTCAGCTAAACAGAGATGTTCACAGTGTTCATCACATCTTTGCAGAGCAAAGCTTGCTATGGCAGAGGATGCTGGTGGCTCACACACAGATGTGAGCCGCCTCCAAATCTCAGGAGTCCAGGAAAGGATGGTGGGAGGGATGATGCCCACCATCTCTGCCTCCTCTCCCAGGAGCGAGGAACAAACAAAACCTTTGCCTGCCTGCCACCATAACTTCTTGGTAGCATGGGACTCCAGGAAGAGGAGATGATTTCATCTCAGGCTCTTGATCAATACCTCTTCAGTACAGTCAGAAACAATTCATTGTTTCATTTCTATTACCCAGTTTTAATTCTCAATGTGCTGTAAGTGGTGGTAGGAGGACTGGCATGAGAATACATGTTGCAGGTGCATCCCTCCAGCCAACCATCAGATCAGGGAAGGCACTCACTCCCTCTCCAGAGCATCTCTCCGCCAAGGGTTTAGCAAGATATCTTCTGTCACTGTGGGGTCTCATACTCCCACTGGCACTCACAGACAGCCCCCTCCCTTCACTAGGGTAGGTCCAACTCATGCAAAGAAGTCATGCTGAAATTGCCCATCTCCTGATAGCTAGTGGAAACCACTACTTCTCCACAAGGACAATGGTACTACCTAGAGGTCATGATGAGTTCAAGAGCCTGTGGAAAACTGGCCCAAAAGAAGATTGTTCATGCAGGAGGGGGTGACACCTGAGAAGAAGAAACCAGGCTGGGGCAGAGCCATAAATTACCCAAGGTCTGGGTTGTGAGACCAAAGTCCTCTTCCCAAATCCTCTCTGTCTCTGGGCTGAGCACCACTGAGCCTACCGGCACTGAAGATGGCTGCTGTTGCACTATCTGTCCACTACCTACACATCTGCACTGGAGCCAAGATGCCTTCTCATCCTAGGAAGGTGGTTGACAGAAGCCATCCCTGCACAGTGACTGCTACATGTCAGTGGAGCCCAGGTAACCAGCTCACCTAGACATGCCTAAACCAGAGCCCAGGGAGATGAATCCCATGCAGACCCGAGGAGGTTCAAAGTTTTCATACACACGGTTCAAGAGAACCCTGATTCCTAAATGCTGAAGTCGCTGCTCCCATGGACTCTTCCCGCTCAGCGCTGATGGGACAGCACCCGGGGAACAGGAACAGAAAAGAAATGGTTAAAAAAGTGCCCATATATTGAACTGAAGTGCTTTATTCAACTGCAGCTCCTATTTTCCTTGATTAGGAACCATGGCTCTGATAATTATCAGTTATGTCAGTAACTCCTGCCCACAGAAAACTTTTAATTTACAGGCAAGCTGAGCCTTCTCAACTTTGCCGTGGCCTCAGAAATAAAGATTTCCCATATTTGATAGAGAAAGGTCAGCCCAGTCTCTCGTGTCCCAAACAGGAAAATCCAGGCACACCGTGTTTCCCCCTGCTTTTTAGTGGCGGGTTTTTCATTTCTCAAGATGTGCAGCCCTGTGTAACAAGTCAAGAATATTTTATAGGTTTCTAATGGAGCCACCTGGGTTTATCTCACTAAGCACATGACCACGTACAAGAGGCAGTTTGATTACAAAACTAAGAGTGCATCACTTGGCTAAATGTTACTCTCCTGGTGCAAAACCAGGCAAAGGATGGGAACAGAAAGTCTGTTTTTTGCATGAGCCCCTTTGCCAAGAGAGAAAAGACATTAAATTTGGCACCACTGCTCTAACACAGAAGAGAAAAGCCTTGAATTGCCCCAGAATGGCCAGGATGGGATTGCTACGGGCAGAGCACATGGGAGGCAGGCTGGGGACACTTAATGCGGTCATTGCACATCTATCTGCACAGGAAGGTAATAACGCATGGTATCACCATGCTGGTAAGCCAAAATGCCTGAGTAAGCGAGCTGCTATGTAATGATCGTGTTATTGCTGTTGATGAATTGGAGTGAGAGCCAGGCCCAGGAACCTCGCTGGTATCCTGCAGGAACGAGGATCATCCCAGATGGTAGAGTCGGGCAGATGGCAGCAAAAAATCAGTTGTGAATAATCTGCAAACAGATCCTCCTCGATGGGCTGCCTGCTCTTTGCAGTCAGGTCACTAACACCACGCAGTTGTTGTCTTCACGGAAGAAGGAAACACCCAAAGAGGGTAAAATTCAGGGCAAAGTTGCCGCAGCCCAGCACAGGCGCGTGCTGGGGGAGGATGTGCCCGGCAGGAGCCCTGCAGCTCTTTTTGTTGCCAGCAAAGGGCTGTTCCCACCCCCCCGGTGAGGCACCCAGCTGGGGGACAGGCACAAAGCGTTGCGGTCTGGACAGTCAGAAGCAAGTCACATATAGCAGATAATCACGGTCTCTGGTTTGCTGTGTGCCATGGCCAGAGACCAGAGTCCTGCCCTCCCACCGCCCCTCCTCTAGGGAACACGCCGCCCATGGTCCCTGGTTATTACCATCTTGCTGACATAGATCCAATTACTTGCTCATTAGCAGTCCAGCAGCAGTCAGAGTAAGGGACAGTGCTGATGAAGCTTGGGGACAGCAGAGATCTTGCTCAGACTGCAAAGGGAGACCACGAAGCTGCTGCACAGATCAATGTCTCCCAATACCAGGAGCCAAGCCTCAGACATAACCGCAGGTCAAAGAGGGGACTAGCTTGTGCCAAGGGCCTTCTCACGGGTCCTTGACTCTCCTTTACTCACTTAGATGTCATGCTGCTCACTGTGGCTTAGGCAATTATCTCACATCCCCCTTTACGGGAAGCATTACTAAGAACGGGTATATTTAGTGGTTGCCTTCATGCCCTGAGGCACCACGTCCTTCCCTGGTTCTCCATGTAACTGCAGGTAAGCGGCAGCCTGGAGCTCCTCAAAGACGACAGTCAAATATACACTGTACTGTGCCAAAACCCAATGCATCGGGGGTAGGATGTACAAAGAGACGGTTCGCAAATGCGTTCATAATTCCTTGGAAGAAAGGCCCAAGTTTAGTCAGAACTTCTCCAGCACCCTGTGGATGTGCACAGGCTGGGGCTCCTTCTTGTACCTCGTGCATTTCTTGCCATCCTTCCCCATGGCCACAGCAGCCAGATCCCTCCATCGCATCTCAGGAGCCTGCACTACCACCCAAAACTGCACAGCACTCCCAGCGTGTGCTGCAGGGTCCTCCTTCCCAGTGGCACGACAGCCTTCCCAAGGTCATTTGGGGAAGCCTTTGCATCCATAAATGGCCTTTCTCCAGCCGTGCTGGAGGAACGGTCTCAGATGTCACTGTGCAAATAGCTGTTTGTAGGTTGGAAAAAAAACCAAAACAAAACACAACCACAAAATGAAACAACCATGACTTATTTCCAAGGGGGAAAAAGAAAGGGTCGGGCTATAAATTTTTCCAACAGGGAAGTGCCCCTTTCCCTTGGAAGCTGCAGACTTTTCATCTTTAAAAATAAGTCCAGGGACTGAATCCCAAAAAAAGTCCAGGGACTGAATTCCAAACTTTTAAATTCAGAAACACAGCTGAAGTGCTGCACAAGAGTCTTCCCGGGCTGCCTCCAACCCTCTCTCCCCTTTAGGCTTTTTTGGGGGACTCACTTTGGAGCAGGTTTACATCTCTCAACGCTCACAGAGGCCACTGTGTCAGACATTGTTTGACTCAACACACTTGGGAGGAGAGGTCCAGCAGCTCCTAGAAGCTGCAGGTTAGTCAACAAGTCTTGTCATTAGAGGAGACCAAGAGCATGGATTGGTGAAATTACAATTCCCATAAGGCACAGCCGCAGTATTTTGTAATAAAAACTCAATTTTCCACTCAGATATTTAAATTTTGCAAGGAAAGCTCTTAAGCTTCATTTCCTTACTGGAGTTTGGGCAGTCCTCCCTCACCTGTGATTTCCTGCTTTCTCCATCAGTTCTTCTGCATGGACTGTGCAGCCTGTCCATGCGGGTTTGACAGCCTGCTGGATGTCAGCGTGAGCATCCTGGAGCTGGTGAACAGCCGGCAGAGTCTGTCAGGCCATGTTTGTCTGCCTGGTGGCTTGAAGACTGCCCCAGGCATGTGCACAGGAGGCCTGTAACGTGCAGTTCCTCAAATACCCATTTTCAAATTAAATACCCGCTTCTTCTTCCTGCCCTCCATGGACAGCATCAAGAAGGGAGACAGAGTAGTCATCCTGCCAGGATGTCGCTTCAGTCCATCTTGTGCCAAGGGGACAACTGCAATCCCCCCGTGACCAAACCCTCCTTTGCCTATCTCCTGGCACTCTCCTCAGGGGACAGGGACATTGCCACAGGTCTTCTTCACTGTGTTGGCTTCCAAACCCAATAGTTCATGAGCAGGATGGGGTAACTAATGCGCCTCACAGGCTGGTGCCTCTGTGGAGCTCTGCACCAGGACAGCACCTAATTGTTCCCCAAATGCTGCTTTGCCTCTGACATTGACACCTCCACAGTATCGCATGGTATAAACCATTCCAGGTTTTCCTCTGCGGAAGAGAAGGAGCTCCCTGACATCTGTTCTAGAGAGCTGTGGGAAGCCAATTATCCTTGAAGGCAAACTGTCCGCAGATAATTGGAAATATAGACTTTTAACTGATGGAGTGTTGACTAAACTCCAGCTATTGCTTCGCATGTGTCACATTGAATCTCTGAAGCTTCTTATAATGTTTAGCAGGTGCATTATCATGTCACATCCAGACAGGTGCCACAGCGCTGCACCTAATTGGAAACCTGTTTCGCAGCATCCCTCCCACAACTGCTTCTGCACAAGTGTAACTGGAGGAATCCTGCTTCCTTCCCACCCCAGGCTAAAGACAGACCATTGGGGATGTGGTTTGTGGAGACGGCTACAGCGGAGCACAGGATGGTTCCACACTCAGCTGCAGAACAGGAGGCAGCTTTTTAAGAGCTATGCAAGTTTGTGAATGGGATGGAGGATGAAGGAGACCAGCCCATGCCACAACCCCCATGCCCAGAGTCCATGCTCTGCCACTTAGCCTGGCCTGGGGAGTTCAAGGGGGAGGCTGTGCTCTCCTCTCTCCTTGATGCCTTTGCTCTGCCCATGTGCTAGAGGTCTCTAGGGACAGAATCCCAGAATGGTCAGGGTTGGAAGGGACTTCTGGAGCTCATCCAGTCCAGAGCAGGGGCACCTCCAGCAGTGGCACAGGACAGCGTCCCGGCGGGTTTGGAATGGCTCCAGAGTGGGAGACTCCCCCACCTCTCTGGGCAGCCTGTGCCAGCGCTCTGCCACCCTCACAGCAGAGAAGTCCGTCCTCAGGCTGAGATGGAACTTCCCATGGTCAAATTTGTGCCCGTTCCCTCTTGTCCGGTCACTGGGCACCGCTGAAAAAGACTGTTCCCATCCCCCTGGCACAATAGGCTCCTGTGGGAAGGCGAGCAATAGCTTTGCTGTTCGCTTGTGCGGGGGCATGTCAGTCCCTGGGGAAAGGCCATCTCTTCTGTGAGGGCAACTGTGCCACTTCCAGTGGCTGAATCCTCTACCAAGGTAATGGAGAATTTGGGATCCAACACCTTGCCTCAGCAAAAGGAAAAACTCTGCTCCCTAATCCCGCTCCCCCAGGCACACCTACCCACCCAGCCGGGCTGCACAGGAAGGCAGTGGTTGAGCTCCGGCTTCTTCTGCAGAAGCCCCACCAATTCCTGCACGGAGGTGGAACTGGTATGTTTTTCAGGATGCAGGAATTCAGAGTACTAAATCCTACCTGGTCACTAATTGCCCAGCCAACAGCCACACTCACAGACATTTTACTTCACCATAACACAATGGACAATTGCAGCAGAAGAGAAGACCTGTTTTTCCTGGTGTAATCCTCCAGTCTTGTGCCTGTCTTCAAAAATCCCACAGGTCTCCCAGGCCAGGGTACGGGCATTATGTGGTTTTACCAAACAGACAACCTCTGCAAAAATATCAGCAACAGCTCCAAACAGCATCTGCTCTTCAACATGCAGCGAGGAAAGCATCGTATTGCTGCAGTGCAGCCCACTGGGACAAACTCTAGCCACAGAGATGTCCCCAAGGGCAGGAGAAAACCCTCCACGGATATCTGGGGCTTTTCATTAGCCCTTTAATGCTTTCCAGTTCTTGGGCAGCTTGAGTCAATGAGGCGGTGAGTTCTCACTAAGAAAATAAAAAAATAAATATTATTTTCCAGGATATATCCTTGCATCCTAGCTCATTCCTGGAGGAAATAGGAAATCCTACATCTTGCGCTCCGTGAGAGACAACCAGCAGAAGCTGTTCATCTGTATGTAGACCTGCACAGGTCTGCACGGGCGGTTGCCTTTCCCCGCAGAGCTGGTGGGAAGGGCTGCAGCGAGGTCACCGTATTGACAGCCAGAGCTTTGCTGTTCTCCTGGCAGCGTAGCCCATTTCTGTTGTTAATTAATGGCTTTGCTGGGGGAAGATAAATGCTCCAGCTTTATTGTGAAACAGAAGTAAATTTTTAATAAGGTCCAATTAGTGGCCGTTTCCAGTGGCAGGCAGCTCTGCACCTTCCCAGCAGCCTCCCAAGGAGGAGGTAGGAGCAGCTGAATGAGCCCCTTCATTAAGGCCCTTCATTAAGGACTAGCAAGTCCCTGCAGGGTCTTTCTGGTGAGGTGACAGTCTCTGCAGCAACCTGTAGATGTGCATGAATGCTCACGTGTGTAACACCTTCCCCATGGGGCAGCTGGGAGCTTGAGGACAGGAGAACAGCATGTCCCGGTGGCAAACGTAGAGGGATGTACCACGGGTATCCTGGTCCAGCAGCATCTGCCCAGACAGCTCCGAACCAGCATCCCAAGAAAAGACCTTGGTGTAGTCAACTTCACTTAATACCATAAACTTCCAGCACACACAAACCAACCGCAGGAGGTTGGTTAAGTAGAAATCCCCTAAGGATGAGCCAGCCCGGTGTGGGCATCTTTTGTTATCTGCAGACAAGCTGGCACAGTAGCACTGACAGAGGTGTGCCAAAAATCTCCAGCTTTGAGAGCGAATGGTGGTCATTTTACTCTGGACAAAGTCATATTTCAAGTCAACTGCTGAGTCAGCACCCGAGGGAAGAGAAGGACAATGAGGACATCTGCACCGTTTTCAAGAGGCCATTTCAGAAACTCGTAAGTAGACAAAGCTTTTCCAAAGTATTTGCAATGCTCTGCCAGTGCTGGGAAGGTTGCTTTGGCAAGGGAGGGAGGTGGAACTGCAGATCCAGTGACCTCTACAACCTGCGCTTTCTTCAGCTGTATCAGCATGCAACAGCAAGAGCAGCCCAGGCTCAGAGCCTTGCACAGGACCTCACCCCCAGCATGGGGATGCCAGGGCAGCGCTGTAGGCATCTCCGACACAGGCCAAGGCCAGCTGCTTCAAAGGAGGGGCACAGAGAAGCCCCACATCAGGACCCACATTTTAATAAAACCTTTAATAGAGACCTTCAGCTAAGATCTGACTGCACTGATTAATATGAGCTGCATCACAGAATGACTCAGTCAGGAAGAGACATCAGGAGTCCTCTAGTCCATCTCCAGACTCGGATCCTGTACCAGACCAGGCTGCTTAGGTCCAGCTTCTCCAAAGAAGGAGACAGCATGATCTGCTCGGACCCCTATTCCAACACTTTGCTGTCTTTACACAGAAGATTTCTTTTCTTATATGCAGTAAGAACCTCCCTTATTTCAGACTTTAGCCACGGTTTCTTATTTTCCCACCAAACACCTCAGTAAAGAGCCTGTTTCTGTCCTCTCGATACCTACATATAAGTACTGTAAGGTTGCTATTTGGGTTACTCTTCTCTTTCCCAGGCTGAAGAAGCAAGTTTCCACAGTATCCTTGGGCATCACATGTGCAGCAACCCCGTGACCAACATCTTTCTTGTCCTGAAAGACACCACCTTACATCCTTACATGCATCCTTTTTTGTCCCATGGACTCATAGAGGTTGAGATTTCTCAAGACATCCTTGACTTAGTCCTCCTCCACCACCGGTAGTTGTTCTCCTCCTTGAACCTTTTCTCTAAGCCCAAAGGTCTGAGACATTGTCGGTGGAGAAGACAAAAAGAGACACTGAGTTCCTCCACCTTCTCTGCTCCCATTATCATTGAATCACATTCTTCTCATTCAGCAGCACATCCACAGTTTCCTTATTAATTATTTTTGCTGCTAACACACGGTTAGAAGCTCTTCTTATTGCCCTTGATATCATCTTCCAGTTGAGCTTTGGCCTTCCTAACACCACCTCTGTATGGCAGGGCAGTATTTTTTTTTCTATTCATCCTATGTCACCTTCTCCACTTGTGTATCCTTTCAGCACTGGAGTTCAGCCATGATTTCCCCATTCAATCAATCTTCCTCTTAGCTTTAGTAACATTTCATTCATTGACTTTGGCTGCCAAAGCCCCACCTGAGCTGCAGCTGATCAGCTTTTATCTGGCCAGTCCTCCTCCACTGGCCCTAGCAACCACCTGAGCTTGACACAAGCACTGGCAGTTCCTGTTCAGCACAAGAACCTGCTGCTCATGTTTTCTGTGGACTTAGTGAAACTTTTCAAGATGTCCTATTATTTAAAAAATAAATAAACTTTATTTATAGCATTTATTTTGCAAGGGTGGAAGCTATTGTCCTAGGTTAGGGATGGTACCCCCTGTCCCCTCCTATCCCACCAGCATCCTTAGCTGACCTTTAGGTGTCACTGCTATTCTTAACATCTCTCCACTCTATGCCATACTGCCACCCCCACTCTCAAAATGCCACGAAACCCGGCGAAATGTCAAAGGCCAGCTGACACTTCAGGACTGCCCACTGGTCCCTTCCACACACTGCTTCTTCTGTCCTCCATCTGCCAACAGAAGACATCCTCCCCCTGCAGTGCTCTGCAGGGGCACTCCGCTCTCCAGCCACCAGCCTTCCCTCTTGCAGTGCCTTGGCTTCCCCGGGCAGGAGACATGGCCCACTCTTTTAGAGAGCTGTGGTACCTGGACTGAGCAGCTTTCAACCTTTTTGGCTTTCAGCCTTCGAGAAGCATGCCTTCCCACCTAGTTATGCGGCCAGTTTCAGGTTTGCTTTGCTTACTCAGCACTCAGAGGTCCCAGTGGTCTGTAGATCCAGATGGCAGCTAGGGCACCATGGGATGTCACCTGACAAAGAGGAGCCTGGCTTCATCCCACCCCGCAAAACAGGAACCAGAAGTCCAAAGGAAACATGAGCACCAGCGGTAACTGTTCTCTCTTCAAGTTTCATTTGCTAATTATCCCAGCATCCCTGAAGGTGTTTAATGTCTTCTCCTTATTACACAACAAAAACACAATATGGGTTTGCAAACTATATTCCGTGTAAATATAACAACTTTCCTAGCAGCACACTTCAAGCCAGGCTCGGTTATAAACACAAACACACACACACCTCTCTAGTAGAGCGTTAAGAGCTTCAAGGTAGTGCTGCTTCAGCTGACAGAATCCACTAAGCATTGCATCTCCAGCTGCAGTTATCCTTCTGTATTAGAGGAGAGTGGGAAAAACACCCTCCCCCTAAATGAGGAAAACATGGTTTCTGGGGGAAAATTCTTCCTGGCTGCTGCAGGTGGCCAGCTGAAGCCCAGAAGCCCGTGATTATTAAAAAGACATTTTCTCAAAGTAGAGCTGCTCCTTTTGAGCGAAGCCTGGTGTATAGTGCAGGCTTCTACCTGGGAGCCAGATACCTTTCATTCTCTTTTGCAATGGATGAACGGCCCCGTGCCAAGCCCTAAGACGGCACTTTCTACTTCTCTGCCTTCCTGCACCAGCTGTTGCACCGCCTGCTTTGGCACAGTCAGCGGTATATGAGAAACCAGAAGGGCACAACAAAGTCCCGATTCCTGTGTTTAATACCTAAACCGAGCAGTATAGGCTCAGCTGTCTCTGCACAACTGCTCTGGGAAGGGCTTTGCAGCTTTGGAGCGCTCGAACTGGAGATTCTTCTTACAAAGGAGCTTGAACACCTTACGAGGTGCTTGAAGGATACAACTCAATACTTTTTTTTCTTTATAATACTGGAACCATCCATGTTATAACCACAGAAGTTATTTGTAATCCTACTAACTAGATCCATGTTGAAGCCCTTTCACACTTGCTAAGCCCTTGGCTTCAGCAATTTTCTGTGGCAGAGTTTGTCTGTTGAATGGAAAATTTCTCAACATTTTTTCATTTGAAACTTTATAATTCTTTGAATATCCTGTTGTTTTGTTTCAGAAAATGATGAAAACAATCTCCTTTCCTCTCATCCTACTAATAAGAAACTGTAAATAAGTTATCTTTAACTGCAATATAATTTCTTCCCTCCTATAACAAGGCTGATTAACGCCACTCTATGGGAGGTTTGAATTGTGTGAGATATCCCATTATCAAGTTAATTTCAGCCAAAGCAGCGACAAACACAGGCACTGGGATTCCTGTCAAGGGAACTCTTTTTTGTTTGACTTCATCATGTGTGGATGACCAGACCTAGTTAACGATGGTGCCATCTGGGCCTTCATAACTCCGCAGGGGGAAAGGAAAGATCAGAGAGAAATAGAGAGGGGAGGATGCTCAGCAAGTCAGGATCACAAGCAGGTTTAGAAAACTGATCTCTCACTTTCCATTTTCATGCTGGGACCTCAGGGGTCTGTACCTGCCCCTTCCTTGGGAGGACAAGTTGGGAAGGAGGGTTGTTGCTATATAAACTGCCACACAGAAAAAGCTCTTTCCCCCCAGAATACGCCAGAACTTTAGTGGTGTCCTGCAGCTTCGGTGAACTTTATTTAGAAACAAGTTTAAGTACACAAAGCACAGAGGAAAGACTGAGTGTCCAGCCAGCAGCTCCCTCATTCCTCTCAGCAGAGTATCTGCAGCGTTAATGGATGTTGTCTACCAGGACGGAGCCCCAAACGCCATTTGTAGTCAAGAAATTAATTGCTTGGCTGTTGGCTGTCTATGTGTTGTTATAGGAATGTTTTTACACTTGAAGCTCCCTGAAGGCCTCTATAAGTATTCTGCTCATAAATACAATTATAGCTGAGCTCTTGCTAGAAACAGCCATATATTATGGGATATTGCAGTCTCATCACCATACCAAAGTCACTGCAAAATCCAATAGATCAAAAGCAGAGAGTTATCACCTGAGCACTCACCCTGGTGAGAAGTTCAGCACCTGAATACTGAAGATGCAGGCAGTTCTGAAAGGCTTCCCCACAGGACTTTGCAGGTGGAAACTCCTATTCTGGGCCACTCCATACAAATGTAGGAAAGCTGAGCACCTTATTTCTTGCAGCCTTACTGAATGGACCCTCGTCACGAAAAGAAAAATTGCCTCCTGGAGGACTCATAGGCTGATTAGGTGGAGCTCTTACTTCTAACAAAGCAGGTAAACTTTGGCAAAGAGAGGGTCAGCTCATCCCTTCTGGAGGCTTCTTAACAATATCCCACTGTATTAAAGATATCGATCCTACAATAACCTTCCGCCCAACACGACAAAACGCATTCAGGTGCTCACTCTCATGATTACCACCTTCTCCTGCTAGATGGCCTTTCCAGGCTGCTCCAAAGCCAAAAGATGCAAGCTGGGTTTTGCAGACCAAAGCTCGACCTGGAAGCTAGCAGCTATAGATGAAGGGATGTCCTCAGACAGCACAACGAAACCATCACCAGCTGCCATTCAGGTGCAAAGCAAGGCACAGAAGCTACTTTGGGAAAGTCCGTACCCTGCTGGGATCTGGCCAGGGACCTGACTGCCTATATCAAAGAGATACTTGTCTTCCTGTGAAGATCTTTGTCCTAGGTCTGCCCTGGAGAGGTGGGCTGGAAAGCCATAAACAGCTTTAAATTTGGCCAAGAGCCTGAAGGCTAAAGATGTCTGCGTGTGATGGTCTGTGTCAAGGTCATCGCAGAGACAGGTCCAAGCTTCTAGCCTAGATGAGTATCTCTGATACAGATGTCTGCATCCCTGCTCCTCAGTTTACCTCTGTTCCCTAAAGATGTTGTGTTTTCCACAAAGTTGAACTGCTCAAGAGCAGCCAAACCTTGATCAAGACATGGTCTCC
>NW_009661367.1:367211-408282 GCF_000708025.1 Charadrius vociferus | reverse complement strand
GGCACATACCTGGTTTAATGCATGTGCTGGCATCTCCCAGGCCTGCAGCAGAGACACCTCCAATGGCATAGAGGACAAGCCCCACTCTGCGGTATCTGTTCAGCCTCAAGTCCACTTCTCCCTTGAGATGCTTTGCCTCTAGGACAGGCTGTAGTTAAAGAGATTAAAGCAAACACAGGCTTCTTTGCTGTTTGCCACAGCTCATTAGGTAACTATTAGAAAACAGCTCATTAGAATTTAGAAAATGCTGCATTGCTGTTTTGTTTTTTTTTTTTTAAAGGTTTGCTCATATGGAACAATAAAAAAAAAGGATTTAGAAGACAATGAGAAGCATGGAAGCACGTGGCTCCTACATAACAGTAGTTTCTTGTCATTGTTCACTCCTTCCAAACTGGGAACTTTTCCTAAAGAACACTGGGATGAAAAACATCTCAAAAAGAAAAGTACGGTTGCACTCTACATGTCTGCTTGGGAGCCTTGGACTCTCCAGATGCTGTAGGGAGAATCTTTCCTATGACAGAAAATAACCGCACGCCAGCCCTGTCGGGGCATGTGGGTTATTCAACCCGCCCACGCAACCACGCAAAGGCCAGGCTCTGGCGGTAATAATCCTGCTGCTGCTGCACACAGGGAGCACGAGTAATGCACGTGTCGTGGTTACTTGTGTTCCCCACAGTCATCGCAGTCAGGTGCAAGGCTGAGCCCCATTACTCCACCCGTACTTACTGAGAACTGCATTTGTGCAAGTTCTCCTCTGTTCCTACCATTGTCCCCATCCCATGCTGTGCACAGGAGGCAGTTCCAGCGTCTTGCAAAGAAAACAGGAACAAAACTTTCATACGTGAGGTTGCGCTTCTCCAGTAAAGGATAGTATTGAGCTTGGACACAGACCCAGAGCAGGTAGGACTAGAATAGGTGTCAGGTCCCTAAGGATTCTCCTGGCCTGGCCATGCTGAGACCACTACGTGGAAGGAGAGTAACGTACTTCATCCCACACACTCAGGAGATGTGCTCCCAGCCCCTGTTGCATGTGATGGGTGTCCTTCAGGCAAGGTCTGTCCTTCTGACACAGACTCAGAAGGGACTTGGTCGCAAGTGCCTATACTGTCCCTACCCTCTGAGCTGGAACGAGCACACCACCACTGGACATTGCTGCACAGCGCAGGGTGCCAAGGGCTTACAGGGTGCCCATTAACCTTTTTAATATTCACCCAAAGGAGAGCAGTCTCCCAAACAGGGAAACCCCCTGATGCAGCAGAGTCAACAGGCACTTGTTGATCTGCCGGGGGTATAAATTGTGGTAGGTGCATCCCTTTCTGGACACATCTGGCAGATGTGTGTCTGGAGCGGCAATCCCTGTGGACAGTCACCACAGCCAGTTCTGGCCACCCTCCAAAACAAATCCAGACCACCTGAAGAAGAGCAGGACACATTGCCACTTTAAGATTGCACCGGCAGGGCAGGATTTATTTCCTGGAAGAGGCAGCCTGCTGGTTACCTGCCGGTAACCCCCTGATGACCACAGAGCACACTGGGAATCCCTCCTCAGCAACCAACAACAGACCAAAGAGGGTTAAGGCACAGGGGTGATGTTCTGCTTCTCTGGAGGGATAACATAATGGCTGATGGCACCTGATGGCTCCCACTCTTCCCCAGACATTGGATGTCGTTCATGGTTTCTTCTTGCGGTTTGCAACTTCCTCAGAACCACTTAATTGATTTATAACCCAATAATCTATCCCCTTCATTAGCCGCAGTGTACAGTCATTTATCATTCCCTGCACAATAACTGATTTCAAGCCCATTAGTACATGACCTGAAATAGTTATGGGCCTGAAGAATTCAACAATTCAACCTGGCTGAAGGACAACATCTGCGAGGATAAAACAAGGCTTGTACCAGTACTTGTACCAGTCACCAGTACTAAACTCCAGACATGACTAAATTTTACAGGCAGTGCTTTTGTCTATGTATCAAGCACCTGGAGCTTGGCTGAAACAAGGAGTCAGGGCATGGGAAAGGGCTTTTCAAGGTTTTCTCCCCGAAGCAAGTGCTTCCGGTCCTTAAAAAAAGGCAGATTGCTAAATCTCCAAGCACATCAATTTGCCCTGAGCAGCCTCATCAGGGCGTCCATCCACATACCATTCACCAACCACCCTAGGAAATTATTTTCACTGAGCAACTGAAATCTGAAGGACATCCCCTCTAGATAGTCAGTAAAGATTATCCACATCTGAGAGATAAACTCCTGTAGCCTTTCCCAAAACCCACTGAAGTGTTCAGGGGTCATTATGGCTGCAGGGAATGTCATAGAGGGCTGTGACCTGTCCCAGGGTCCTGCAGGGTTTGGAGGTCAGCCTTGAGCCATAGGGAGTTGTGGAGACAAGGGCCATGCACAGGTTCAGGGACAGGGATGTCATCTCAGGGCTCCAGAAATCCTGAGCTGTCAGGGAACAGCCCAAGTGGGGCAGCTTTAGAGCAGGGTCACCTACAGCACGTTACACAGGACAGCGTCCAGGCGGGTTTTGAATGTCTCCAGAGTGGGAGACTCCACCACCTCTCTGGGCAGCCTGTTCCAGTGCTCCACTACCCTCAAAGTAAAGAAGTTCCTTCTCATGTTAAGATGGAACTTCCTATGTTCAAGTTTATGCCCATTACCCCTCGTCCTATCACTGGGTGCCACTGAAAAAAGACTACTCCCATCCCCCTGGCATCCTCCCATTAAGTATTTGTAAGTATTAATAAGATCCCCCCTCGATCTTCTTTTCTCTAGACTAAAGAGACCCAAGTCCCTCAGCCTTTCCTCATAAGAAAGGTGCTCCAGTCCCCTAATCATCTTTGTTGCCCTTTGCTGGACCCTCTCAAGCAGTTCCCTGTCTTTCTTGAACTGGGGAGCCCAGAACTGGACACAGTACTCCAGATGCGGTCTCACCAGGGCAGAGTAGAGGGGGAGGATGACCTCCCTCGACCTGCTGGCCACACTCTTCTTGATGCACCCCAGGATGCCATTCGCCTTCTTGGCCGCCAGGGCACATTGCTGGCTCATGGTCATCCTGTTGTCCACCAGGACTCCCAGGTCCCTCTCCACAGAGCTGCTCTCCAGGAGGTCAGCCCCCAACCTGTACTGGTGCATGGGGTTATTCCTCCCCAGGTGCAGTACCCTACACTTACCCTTGTTGAACTTCATAAGGTTTCTTTCTGCCCAACTCTCCAGCCTGGCGAGGTCACGCTGTAAGGCAGCACAGCCTTCTGGCGTGTCAGCCACTCCTCCCAGTTTTGTGTCATCAGCAAACTTGCTGATGGTACACTCTATCCCTTCATCCAGATCATTGATGAATATGTTGAACAAAACTGGGCCCAGTACTGACCCCTGAGGGACACCACTTGTTACTAACCTCCAACTAGACTCTGCGCCACTAACCACAACCCTCTGAGCTCTATCTGTAAGCCAGTTCTCAATCCACCTCACTGTCCATTCATCTAAGCCACACTTCCTAAGCTTTCCTGTGAGGATGATGTGGGAGACAGTGTCGAAAGCCTTGCCAAAGTCAAGGTAGACAACATCCACTGCCCTCCCCTCATCCACCCATCTAGTTACTTTGTCATAGAAGGCTATCAGATTAGTCAGACATGACTTCCCCTTGGTGAATCCATGTTGACTACTTCTGATAATCTTCTTTTCATCCAGGTGCTTTGAGATGACTCCCAGAACAAGCTGCTCCATCATCTTCCCAGGGATGGAGGTGAGGCTGACCGGCCTGTAGTTTCCCGGGTCATCCTTCCTGCCCTTTTTGAAGACTGGAGTGACATTGGCTATCCTCCAGTCCTCAGGCACCTCACCTGTCCTCCAGGACCTTTCAAAGATAATGGAGAGAGGCCCAGCAATGACTTCCCCCAGCTCCCTCAGCACCCGAGGGTGCATCCCATCAGGCCCCATGGATTTATGTATATCCAATTTATCTAACTGATCTTTAACGTGCTCCTTGTCAACCAAGGGAAAGTCTTCCTTCCCCCAGACTTTCTCTGTTACCTGCAAAGTCGGGGTCTCACAAGGACTGGCCCGAACAGTGAAGACAGAAGCAAAGAAGGCATTTAGCAACTCCGCCTTCTCTGCATCATCCGTCACCACAGCACCTGTCTCATTCAACAATGGGCAACAATGAGTTGCGGAGACAAGGGCCATGCACAGGTTCAGGGACAGGGATGTCATCTCAGGGCTCCAGAAATCCTGAGCTGTCAGGGAACAGCCCAAGTGGGGCAGCTTTTCAGGGTCAGGCAAGCCAAGAGCCAAGGGTGACAACTGGGGCAGGGTTGTCACCAGCAAGAGCACAGTCCCACAATACCTGAGCTAAGAGGAGCAGACACAATGATGGTAACCAAGGCCAACAGTCCAGATTGCCAGACATGTCCCATGGTGATGGGACAGGTCCAAGGTCAAGTCGGACAGGTCCAAGGTCAATTCAGACAGGTACATGGCCAGGCAAATCATACCTACAACCCAGCTCAAGCAAAGGTCAAAGACTCACGTTTGAGCACCTCATAACCCAAGCCCCAAAGGAGGTGGGTCAGAGCAATTAAAGGCTGTAGCTGTGCCAGGCTGGAAGGAGCAGACAGGGCTCCTGGACACGCTGGTGCTCCCAGGATGCAGACTCAGGCGAGCTTGCCCACTAGCAGCACGCGTGCAGTCTGCTCGGTCTGCTCACATGGATGGCTGAGCCGTAGATATTAGTCCAACTCTGTATTCATTCATTATTCAGTCCTTCCTTGCAAGAGGAGACAGAGAGGCTTTCATGATGAATGCTGTGGTTTCTAAAAATAATTTACTACAGCTAGAAATGCAAGAGCTAACTCTTCTGTCCCTGATGGGGTGTAAATTGGAGTCACTCCAGTGGAATTTGCAGTGATACACAGAAGGAATAAGAGGAGACCAGGGCCCAAATAATCTCTTCTGAAGTCTGATTACCTGCGTCTTCATTCAGAGGTGCACAGCCACATCCTACAGCACAGCCTGGGCTGCCCTGCAGTCCTGCTGCGGCATCTCACGCTTTCCAGGCGAGGAGCAGGCTCACCTGGGCAGTGCTGAGGTGGAACTCACACCGCTGGGACACGGCTGCTAACGCGGGCACTGCTGCAGCTGGAGAGCAGGGTCTCACTTGGCTTTAACAGCATCTGGCCTGGCCAGCAGAAGACAGACCCACCTAACAGAAGCCTCAGAGAGCTTCCAGCGCAACATAGGTGTTCAGTGTCCTCCAGCCACTCTGTCCTCTTCTCCCTTCTTGCCTACAGCCACTGTTTTCTGCCTCCTCCAGACCCTTGCAGGGAGTTGCGCTTGCTTTGCACAACTGGTGCTATCAGCCATTGTGCCACATCCATAGCACAGTCTGGAGGAAGACACTGCGAGTACCTCTGCCCTGCCTGGAGGAACTCAAGCTCTAAGTCATGCAAAGCGTAAGACAAAGCAGCTGGAACAGAGCACTGCTACAGCAGTTGCTGAGTCCTAAAAAGCTGCTCTGACATTGCCACACTCTGGCTTCCACAGTGACAAGAGTTATTACCTTAATGACCCGAGCACATTTGCAAGTCATTAATGCCAAGCATAGATGGCTATAGCAGCATAAAAGTAACTAATTCCTCTCTCTTGGTGCCGGTGTGTCTGGAGCACAGCCCTGCCACCACTGGAGCAGGGAGATGCTCCAGTGAGGATAACCTCTCGCTGCCTCTGAGGAAGAACTTGTCCCTTACCACATGGTCCTATGTTGTCCCTCTGGGCAGCAAGCCAGATGCAAAGCGTTCCTGTTTCTCCTCCAGATGAGGAGCCACCATATCACTCTCTCCATCAGGAAAGAAAGAACCAAGCAACAGGGAAGAGGCTGATTTCTACTCCTGCAGACAGAAATTCACTGTGGTCTCTTACAGGCACAGTGAGCTGACTCCCTCCGTACATATGAAGCTCAGGCTAGATCCAGGGATCCAGGTGATCTTCCTAAGAATTGAGCAGTGCTTCAGAAGGTGTCAGCAAGAGGGAGGGAGGACAGGGGAGAGATAAGGAACAGGAGAGAGGTATATGCATACAGGTGATGTGGAGTGCTGCATTAGCTCTGCTAGCATAAAAGCCCTGGCTCAGAGTAGTCTAGATATCAAGGTCCAGTTCAGACTATCCTGGTTATATTTCTGGACTGGTTTAGGGAATCGGGATCTCTGAAGAAACTATCCTAACCCTACACTCTCACATCCCAGAAAAAGACTTTCCTCCTCACACTTCTTTGGTCCACAGAGAAGACAACCAGAGCCCCTTTGTGCAGCTCCAGCCCTTGTGTCAAACAGCTCCCTGAGGGTTTCTCGGCTGGGCAAGGAACGGTCTCCAGCCTGGGACCCCCAGAACCTGTCGTGTGGTGCAGGTCCCCTGTTTGGATTCACGGCCTCCACGTCACACAGCATCCCGGACCTGTTGGTTTCTCTGTGGTCTGCACTGCCCTCAGCTCTGGGCGAACCAAAATATTAAGCAAAGAAAATATCAATGGAACAAGACTTATGTGGGACTTCAGTTACGAGGTTATTACAAAAGTCTGTGAAAGGAATGAATGCTGCAAAGTCCCATGGGTCCTCCCCTGGGTTCAGTCCAGATGCTCACCCCCTCTTGCTCAGGATCATACCTCTGCCATTTCCCAATGCTGTTTCTCCTGGGAGAAACTCTTTGCAGAAGTTTCTGACACTTTCTTCTGGCAGAAATTTTCTTCTCTCCACTCTCAAGCTCATCTCCTCCACCGTAACGCCTCAGGGAGACCCCTTGCCTTTGGAGCATCCCTCTGTCCTCTTTCTTCTTCTGCCCTGCCTTCCACGCTCTCTCCATCCTATTTTGCTGAAGCTGCCAGAAGCAAGTCAAAGAACAAGGTGCTGAGACCCCAACAGTGCAACCCATCCAAACCACGGCTTTTTCCTTTGCGGGGCTGGCTTATCCCTGAGCTGCGATGAACTGCAGAAGCCTTCCAGGCTGATCCAGCTCAGTCAGAAGGTGGCAAGCTCTGCCAACACAGTCAGGGATAGCACAGCAGCACAGACAGAGATGATAAAATCCTGTAAGGTGTCAGGGTTTGGCCTGGACTGCGGCAGAGCTTTGCTTGTGCACTGGAGAGGGCACGAACGCAGCTCTGCAAAACTGCCTCACCCCGTGCGACACACACACGAGTGGTCCCTCCTCTGCCAGAGCAGCCAGCCCTTGTGCTCCCAGTTGCTTCTCTCCCTGTCTGTGCCCACCTTGTTTTCTTTTCCCGGTGTCTGACCTGAGAGTGCTGGGAAGCAGCAGCATTTGCAACTTGGGGGAAAAAAATGTGTTTAACTGTTCAGGCAGAGCCTTCCACAGGCACCTCCTTGTAGTGTCCCGTGTGATGTGGAAATGTCCTCTGCGAGAGAAAAGAGAGAGCTTGGAACAGACAGCAAGCAGAGAAATGCGGAGAGCACAGTACATGTGTGTCCCACCCACGGCATCACTGGCTGACCCTGGGACCTGCTGCTGGAGAAGGAACTCCAGGAAGGCATGTGGTCCCCAAAGTGCCGGCACCGTGAGGATTGTCCTCAGTCCTCTTTTTGCTGTCCATCCTGTGCTCAAGCACCACTGAGGTCTGCAGCCCCAGGGTGAGTGGGCTGTGTCCGGGGGAGAGTTTGGACAGGTTCCTGGTTCAGCCTTCCGGATCATCTGCTGTGTCCCGGCCATGGGCCACACTCCTCCAGTGGAGTCTCAGGGTCAAGTCCACAGCACTGATTGCTGCTTCCCAGCTCCTCCCTCAGAGTGCAGGACAGCTAGTGAGCCCCTGCAGAGCCTTGGGAAAGAGCTGAGGGAGAAGGTCCATGAATGCAAGCTTTCAAAGAGGGAGATCTCACACACCAGTGCATGAAACAGCTTGCTGAGGCCAAGGTCAGGAGTCACGGAGGGCAGGGGTGTTTTTCAGCTGCAGCACAGTGAAGGTGAGCAGGGCACAGCTCCCTTCAGACATCAGAGCAGCCCCATCTTCCATCTGATCAAGATTTTCTGCATCCCCAAAGCATTCACACTATCCCAGAGATGGTCATTAACGTAACGCTGTGCTTCCGAATGTACTACAGAGGAGTAATTCTCATCACATCTGACAGGTAGCCATGCACAGCCGGGGAAAAACATGAATATTGTAACAGAGCCACACCAAGGGAAATGAGACTGACAGAGGCAGACTTATCCAACAACATTCTCCCCACATTACTGTCTGGGCATAGAGACCACGGGAGACCTGAAGCTGAGACCTTTGAGGTTCTCCAGGAGCTTACAGGTACCTCCTGTGGATGTCCAACCTCCTGATGCAGTTCTTGTCCTTCAGACCCACTCTCTCTCTGCCAGGGATTACACGGCTCGTGACAAAGCCATTGACTCCAAACTGACCCCATCAGAAGCAAGCTGAAGTCCCTCTCAGGCGATTATTGGAATGGGCCCTACTGGGTGAATTCAGTCTCCTCTGTGAGAACTGCCAGGGGAGATGATGGACCACCAGGTCTGCAAAGATTTCCCAGCCCTGGAAGGACTGCTGCACAAGTGTCTCCCTGCAGCTACCCTCCACTCCCACAGATGACAAATATTTGGATTACATGCAGGTTGAATCCTAGATTGACTTCTTGCAGAGATTTTTCAAGCTTTAGTCACAGGCTTCAGCACCGGTCACCGAGGCTTGGCAACCCCGCTTCTTCTAGAGCAGCCGTTTTCCCAGACTGCTGATATTCGGGCCATACCTTTGGATCAGAGCTGGCAGCATATGGCAAATTGCTCCACTCCGCCTGAACTATGACCAATGTGAGTGTGGACCACAGCTCCACATCTTCCTGCTGCAGCTGCCACCCAGCACACCCACCCTTCAGCTCCCCACAGCCGCTGCCTCCTGCCAAGCTCCCAAAACTGATTCCAGGCATAGAATCATAGAATCACAGAATGGTTTGGGTTGGAAAGGACCTTGAAGATCATGAAGTTCCAACCCCCCTGCCATGGGCAGGGACACCTCCCCCCAGCCCAGGTTGCTCCAAGCCTCGTCCAACCTGGCCTTGAACACCTCCAGGGATGGGGCAGCCACAGCTTCTCGGGGCAACCTGCGCCAGGGGCTCACCACCCTCACAGGGAAACATTTCTTCCGGATATCTAATCTAAACCTGCCCTCTTCCAGTTTGAAGCCATTCCCCCTCGTCCTATCACTCCATGCCCTTGTAAAATATCCCTCCCCAGCTCTCCTGTAGGTCCCCTCTAGGTACTGGAAGGCCGCAATAAGATCTCCCCGGAGCCTTCTCTTCTCCAGGCTGAACAGCCCCAACTCTCTCAGCCTCTCCTCATAGGAGAGGCGCTCCAGCCCTCAGATCATCCTCGTGGCTCTCCTCTGGACACGCTCCAGCAGGTCCATGTCCTTCTTATGCTGAGGACGCCAGAGCTGGATGCAGTACTCCAGGTGGGGTCTCACGAGAGCGGAGTAGAGGGGCAGAATCACCTCCTTTGACCTGCTGGCCACACTTCTTTCATGGACAGGTAATGCATGCAAAGTGCTGGTGGCATGGTACACTGGATGGAAATTACCTCCCTGCAGTGGACCAGCATGTGGCAAGTGTAACACAAGTCTATTTCAAGTATCTCTGTTCTTACCATCATTACCAGATGCTTCGGGATATTTGCAGATCTCCTCCACTGCCAGCCATGCCCACGCTTCCAACATCAGGATTTCTCCACCTCACTAGCCGTGCATTCGTGCATCCACACTTCACAAGTTGTAAAATTACTTGGGGGAAAACAAAAAAAACCAAACCACACCAAACCAACAAAACAACAACACCACCACAACCCAACAAACAAAAGAAAACCAACTCCCTCCTCCAGTTGTTGTAGGGTGTGTTAGCAGGTCACTGAAAATTGGCCCACCTGTATTCACACCAAAGACAATGCAAATTAACCCCTTTATCAATTACTAAAAGCAGCTCCTACTGCTGACAACAGAGCAACTTCATGTAATGCTTTGTGATCCCAAAGATTCCAACGGCTTGGGTGTGGGTCCTCCCTCACTCTCCCCTGGATGTATAACCCCAGGCCAGCTGAGCTCAGCCAGGCACCTGTGGGACCTTCCCTCAGAGATGGAACTGCGTGGGTGAGATTCTCATAAATCCTCTCTCATGTCCGCAGGGTCTTTGCCACACGTCATCTCTGCTTTCCTGGAGAGTACCTGAGACTGCAACGCCATTTCAGAGGGAAAACACCCCTTCCTTCAGGTTTGATGGGTCAGGGCCAACCAGCTTGCTCCTGCAGAAAAACACTGGTGTAAAGACAAGCTGTGCTTGAAGGTAGCAGTAGGCTGCTGAGTCCATCGGTGCAAACCCACCCAGGGCAGAAGACAGTTATGTATAACCATAAATATGAGAAATGTATCTCTTCATACTGCAGAAGTGACGTATGGCTCTCCCAATCAGGGGTATGGAAGATACTAAATTCCTTCTGGAAAATGTTGCTGTAAAACTAGAAGTGGCTCCGAAAGCCTAGGAAGTAGCAGGCAACTAGCTCTGTGTGGAGGAGCTCTCTCTAATAGATGGAGCAGTTTCACAGCTGATCCAGGCTCCACCTGTCATGCAACGTCCTGCAAACATCCTGGTTTAGAAGGACCATAGCAGATGTGGTCACTGACACACAGTGCACAAGTCAGGGCTTCGCCTTTCCTGTCTCCCTGGACTGGTTGGAGCTGCTGCTCAGGCAGACCACGTCTGTTCCAAGGAAGATGTTTTTCTGCATGGCTATGTTCTTCCTGGTTCTCACAGAAGTTTGGAGGCAAAACCCCAGGTACAGACCGGGTATGATGGATGGCTGCTCAGCCCACCAGGGACAAGAGTGGTGATGGAGTGACCTCAGAGAGTCTCAAGTTGGGTGGCAAATCTACACCAAGACACATCTTGCAGCGTGTGTGCCGGACTTGACAGCCAGACATCAACCTCTTCACAGACAGTGCAAGGCGAGACCAAAATCCTGCAGATGCTGTCCTCCTTGCTCGCTGCCTGCGCTGCTGGGGCCAGCCAGCACCTGAGCAGCTGAGACCTTGCCAAGGCAAGACCGGGCAGCAGCACTGGCCGGGATTTGACGGCAGCCAGGAGCTCAAGTATTGTATCTTAGCACCTCGAAGTTGGCAAGATGACGCCCATCTCTGCCAAACACTTCTGTAGGCACCAGGTCTTTTAATTATCAGTTTCTCCTAGTTAATTACTTTTGGGAAGTGTTCCAGGCTCTGAATGAAAGCAGTATTTTCCTAGGAGAATGAGTCACCTCTCCTACTTCCTAGCAATCATAGTAACAGTAAAGCCTAGGGTGTGTGAGAGCACATCACCGCTGCGAGACCCAAAGCACTCAAAGAAGGACAGGGGCTGAATGCCACCTTCATCCTGTGGAAGGGGAAACTGAGGCCCGTGGACCTGCTGTGTCTGCCTTGCCCAGCAATGGCCAACACTGTACCACGGCTGTAGTCACTGGAGCAGGCTCATGCCACACATGCTGACCAGGGCGTCCTTGTCCTTGCCACATTGCCAAAGATGGGACAGTGCTGCTGAGATACTACGTGAATCAGAAGGTTGCCCCGGAACCCTACATCTGGACTCTGATGCAAGGTCCAAATCAGTACAAATGGCAAAGACAAGAGGTGGAAAGAGTAATAAATTAAGCAGACACAGGAGAGGTCTGTTCCCATTTCTATGCCTAATACAAATGGCCTCCCCAGACACGGCACCCCACAGGTACATGGCATGTGTGGGCTGGGGAGACAAGGTATAAGGTGCTGTGAATCTGCAAACACCCACTGCAAGCATGGGATCACCCCTGTATTTGGCCCTTCTGCACAGCAACAACTGGATGCCACTGGGGGCTGGAGGAGTCAGAGGGATGGAGCCACGCTTGCCTCCCCAGGGAGCCTGCATGCCTGCTGCTAATGGATCACATTTGTTGTGATTTCATGCTTCTGCCAAGAACCTATATGAATCAACAGAGCAATATTGAATTCTTCATAGAACTTATCCTCAAACTGCCTTAATCAACTGCTGTGTTAATTGCTCTGTGCATTGAATGGCCCCTCTCTAAGATCTTGTTCATTAATGAGAGGGAGTTTGTGATGTCGTTTATATTCGTGTAATCGGAAAGCCATCAGGAGATTTGTGGCTGAATGATTACAAGGCTCTGGAACAGCTCTGGAACAGTGAAGGCCTGATTCAAGGCTTCCCTATGCCCAGTGCAGCCAATTATTCCTGCCTGTGGCCTCAGGTAGCTCCAATTCTCACGTCCCCTCATCATGCGTGGTGTAGGATGACCTTGGTTGTGTCTATAGGTGGACATAGTAGTACCGGTTCTTCCCAGACCTGCATATCATATTACCCCAATTCCATTAGTGCTTTCACCAGAGCCGTTGGTGTGGTGGAGGATTGCCATGGATGAGTTGTCTGTAGCACTCTGCCCATGACAAAGACCTCACCAGCTTTACGAGACTAAGATCAGTAAAAGTCAGCAATGTGTGTCCTACTGTCAGATAATCAAGCTTGTTTAATTCATGCAAAAGTCCTGATAACTGACATAGAGATATGGAAAAAACTGGGGGGAAGCAGGCAATGCATAGGCTTGGATTGGGAGATGCGTGTTTTGGAAGGGAGGAAGAAAAAGCAGCGCATTAGAACAGGGGTTCCAAGCTGTTATCTCTTAGTTCTAAAACAACCCTCACTTAGCACTCCTGTATCACAGCAATCTGGTTTTTCATCACCCACTTAGTGCAAGACCCAACAGACTTTCTGATCTGCTCCGTGTGTATCCGCACCAGATGTTTGCACCTTTTTGCTCTCCTCCTACTTGTGGACAAGACCTGCCAGGATTGCACTCAGTGCTCTTAGGTGTGCTTTGGGGCTTCTGCAATTTAGTGCAAATTGATAGGCAAACCAGCCAATGCATATATTCCACAGGTACCTTTCCCCAGCCTCGCGCCAGCTGATGAATGTGATAGTGGAAGGCTGCAATTTGGGCAGGGATGCTTTTCGCATCGTAAATGCACATTAACGGAAAGTACAAATAGCCATCTAATAAATAGAAGGAGATCAGCTCCCAGATGCAATGAGGTATGGCATAAAGAACACAAATAATCACCCTGGAGCAGAATAAGCAATCACTAACCATGCACCACGCCTGCAAGTGGGGTCCAGCCGAGAACCCTGCCCAGACCCTACTGCTTTATGGTCAGACATGGATAGAAAATGACAGGTCTTTTCAAAACCATTTCCTGATAAACTTCTGATTAAACAGCCCCATGTATTGCTGTAGAAAGCCCTCAGGAGTCCCATAAGCAATCCTATACCTGGTTCACAGAGCTCCCTCTAGCACAGAAGCACAGAGCTGGAGAAGTTGCTGCCCTCATGGCTGCAGAAAATGATTGGGAGCAGGAGCGCAACAAGAAGATCGGGAGATGCTATCAGGCACCCAAACTGCCAAATGCAAAAATCACCTACCTTGAAAGAGATGCAGGACATTCAGAAATCATGAAACTGTCCCCAAAGGGCAAGGCTTGTTTTTAAAAGGATTAAAAATATTCGGCTTTCTCTCTTTTTGAATTCTTCTCTATTTGTGTGGGGAACACAACCTCACTGCCAACTCTACCACATGGAAGGAGTATAAGGTGAGCAATACCTCTCACTACAGCAATGCCCAGACATGCATCATCTCCACTCCAATGAATTTGCAGTCTTGGGCAAAGCACCGAAAAAGGCTGTGCCACAGAAGCAGTTGGTAAAATCCACAGCACTCTTCTCAGCAGTGCCTAATATCAGCACTATAAAACAGGTGAGGAGCATCTGTCACCCCCCCCACCCCCTTCCTATTCGTTGCAGGGACTTGTTAGAAGCCAGAGGGAGAGCTGGGACTAGCATGTGGGCCCCTTCCAAAAGCCAAAGATTGCCTTACGAGCACACCTGACCTCGCTTCAAGCTCATCTGGAAGCTGGGAGGTGTCAGAGCTCCTGCTGCAGCTGAAGGCAAATGCAGGTGATCTGTGGTGAGTCCACGCGAGCTGACAACCCTGCTGCAAAAAATACCAAGTAGTACTACCCGTATGCAACTGTGCGTAGCTTCAAACTGACCTTACTGCTCTTAAAAACTGTCATACTGGAGGAAAACTCTGACCTTGCTCCTTTCCTCTGGAGAAGCATTGGCTTGAACCCACATAGACACATAGCCAGTGCCACACCATGGCCCAGGCTGTGGATGGAGGGGGGTTATGTATAAACCCAGAAGGTCAAAGGTAGCTTTCCCAGAAGATAAAATAAAATTCTTCAATACCTGGTCTCTACTTGTTTTAATTTGTTGGTGTTTGGGTCACTGAGCTTTGTGTAATGTTGCTGGGAAAGGCTGGGCTTGGGCCCATCCTCAGTCTACAGAACTCCAAGGTGTTCCTGCAAGGTTTCAGGAGGCTGGGCCAAGACTAGCAGTGAAAAGCGATTGGGAGAGGAAATGAATGTCAAAGGAACGACAATTCAGCTTTATGAGGAGTTTTTAAGGTTTGGTTTGAAGATATACCCCAGCAAGTAGAGACAGCACGGTTGTCGACCTCCATCTGGTTTTGCACCATTGCACAGTGCCAGCAGAAAGCCACCCATGTGGGTCAACTCTCATGCCACCTGCAGATCTACCTGCGGCCCCAGTGCAGGATGCTGGGGTGTTGGACTTGATTAAAGCCCAAACTGGTTGCATTTTTCTCTCCCTTTTGTCCTTTATAGCGTCAATACTCAACACGCGAGCGGTTGCAGAGCGTGCATAGTGAGCGTGAAGGAGTGTGCAGAGCCACATTCATCAGTGGGTGGCTTGCATTGGGAAGCATATGTCTGTGGAAATGCAAACTGCAATCTCGTTCTGGGTTTCACGTGGAAGAGCAGTGCTAGCACAGCACCAGTGTCTTCTGGCTGGGAAACAGGGGTTCTGCAGTCCATGGCCCATGGGTGCAGGGATCACAGCCTCTTTTCATGGCCCTGATTTAGAGGCCATGATTTTCCCCACACACATAATTTTTAAAGAAATCAGTGGGACTTCAGAGGCCCATGCAGGGAAGGACCTGCATCCGTTGTATTTCCTCATTTCTGTGTTGAAAGAATGGTTTTGTTGTCAGTTTTTCAGCACTTTAAGATTTGCTCCATGCCACGGCATGGGGACCAAATGGTGAGGCTGGATCCACAGCTGTGGCAACATTGGAGGCTTCCAACTTGTATGAACCTGCAGGAAGAAGTGTAAACAACCTGCTTCCCAAACTGCATCTTTTCTTTGTGTCTAATGACCAGAGACCAGCACAAGGTCTGGAGCAAAAGTATTCATCCCTCCTCAGTATTCATAGAATCATAGAATTGTCTAGGTTGGAAGAGACCCTTGGGATCATCAAGTGCAACTATCTACCCTACTCTACAAAGTTCTTCTCTACACCATATCCCCCAACACCACATCTAAACGTCTCTTAAACACATCCAGGGATGGTGACTCAACCACCTCCCTGGGCAGCCTATGCCAATGCCCGACCACTCTTTCTGTGAAAAATTCTTTCCTAATGTTCAGTCTAAACTCTTCTTCTTCTCATATCTTTCCTCCCAGGCTTGCTATTGGGGCCTGAGTCCTACAGAAAGGGCCACACTCTGACTCTTGCCAAGTACTTGGCTGCCTTCCCATGGTGACAAGGTCCACCACGCAGTGTATTCACTGGGAGATGATATGTCCCATTTGTTCTGAAACACCACATTTCTAAACCATTGCCTGCAAGCTGTATGATTTATGATGCTACTTTTCATCAACTGTAGCAGCTGTGGGGACTTGATAGACCCCATCTGGAGTGGTGAGACCCCCACCTGCAGTACTGCGTCCAGCTCTGGAGCCCCCAGCATAAGGACATGAACCTGTTCGAGTGAGTCCAGAGGAGGCCACGAAGCTGCTCCAAGGGCTGGAGCCCCTCTGCTGTGAGGAGAGGCTGAGAGAGCTGGGGTTGTTCAGCCTGGAGAGGAGAAGGCTCCAGGGAGACCTTAGAGCCCCTTCCAGTCCCTAAAGGGGCTCCAGGAGAGCTGGGGAGGGACTCTTGATCAGGTAGTGGAGCCATAGGACAAGTGGTAACAGTTTTAAACTGAAAGAGGGGAGATTCAGATCAGATATTAAGAAGAAATTCTTGACTGTGAGGGTGGTGAGCCCCTGGCGCAGGTTGCCCAGAGAAGCTGTGGCTGCCCCATCCCCGGAGGTGTTCAAGGCCAGGTTGGACGGGGCTTGTAACAACCTGGTCTGGTGGGAGGTGTCCCTGCCCAGGGCAGAGGGGGGGGACTTGATGGTCTTCAAGGTCCCTCCTAACTCTAACCATTCTATGATTCTATGATCCTTGACCCTCCAGTCATTTTTGTGTACAGTAAGATATGTCTGCATCCCCGCCCTAAAACCTGTTTTCCATGTGATGGCACCCAAACGGGCCCCTTCTCAAACGCTCGATGGTGCATGGATCAAGACCTTTCTGGAGCAGCTTCTAGGATGCCAGGATGACTGGTTTTCCTGAACATATTCCTGTTCTTTCCCCAGACCCTATAAGAAGATGCTGATTTCTTCCTCCACAGGGGCAGAGGAGACCAAGCTCCAGGCATGCATCTCACAGGGCTGCAGCACATCTGTCATGAGCTGGTGACCTTCCCTACTATGAGCTATCTAGAAGTTTAAACTTAAGGGGATTTTTCCTGACCACCCATATGGTCAGCTGGAGATTCTCACTTGCTGACTTCTGCATCAAACTCCATAATTCATGACCAAGCTACAGTGGTTCTTGTAAAGAAAGCCACCTGATTGCTGCTTGAGTCCCCAAGTGGTGAAAAACCTTCCACGGCTTCCCATAGTTCTCTCCTTTGCCTGCTAGAAATGTTTTCCCTATTTCCAGTGTGAATGTTTTCTCTCTGCCTGTAGGATGAAAAGAGCTCCCCAAATCAGAAATGTTCTTCCTGTGATCTTGTCGCCTTTCCTGTGATGAGTTAAATAGTGACATCTCCATTCATCTCAGCAAAGACAAGTATCTTACACCCCAGGAATCTTTATTCAGCGCAGTGGCGCCTTCCAGGTCTTGCTCAGGAACTGTAGCTCATCTCAGCAGAAGGACATCATTAAATCAGGGCACTTCTCTGACTGAAGACTTGTGCTAACTGGCTAGCACTTCTGGGCCATGGGAGATTGGCTAGGGAGCGTTTTGAAGCCACGGAAGAATCTGCATCTTAAAGACATTATTTAAATTCAGTTCAGTCCACCCAGCCCTAATGATGTTACCCACAATATATCTTAATTTGATGTTGGTAATAAAGTTCACTGTAGCTGGAGCGCTATCATACCAATGTACCAACATACAAATGAATGTTACCCATGTCATTTAGTACCCCTGGCTGTTAAGGTGTCACTTTAGCCATATATTTAATAAATAGGTCCTTTTATGACTATAATACTGATAAGTATTCAACTAATTTCCATGTATGTTGCATTCTATATGTTGCTAGGGATTTTACCAAGGCCGTCACCAATAGCAACTGGGACAAGGAAATAATAAATTCAGGAGGCATTCAGAAAGATCTACAACATAGAATCACTTTATAACAATACAGGAGACATTAATCACATTGGTGGCTAATGGGAGAACTTGATGCAATCAGTTTAAATCCCCTCTGAGAGGAAGAGAAACCGCTTACTGCTCAGCCCCAGATCTCCTCTCAAACTAGAGTAAAACTCGCCTGGAAACTTTTGCCAGGTTCACGATCCCAGCCTATTTTTGTCTCTTTAGCCTGCGATGCCGTCGCTCTGATCATGGAGCACTGCAGCAAGACGAGAGAGGGCTTCAGAGGCGTTTGGAGTCAGAAAAGGTGCCAGAGAGCTACATCTTCTGGTCTGTTCCAGTAACTGAGCAGAGCTGCAGCGGGAGTGTTCGTTTTTCCCCAGACGAAATCACGAGCTGGAGCCAGCACCTTGCTAATTAGAAACTACCTGCGCTGCTGGCATCAGCTGCGTTTTACTTCCACTCCCTCTCTTGCACTTGGTAAAGTGGTGTATTTTTATTTTAATTGCTCCCCGACTCCAGCAGGGGCTGGAGCGAGGGCACCTGGAGCATCATCTCTGCGAGCGGCAGGTAGAGGCAGGCGATGCCCGAGGAGGGAGGTGAGGCGGCGGGGTCAGACCCCAGCCCTAATGAGCGCTCCTTAGCTTCAAAGCGCAAACCCCCGTGATTCCCCTTGGTGCTGCTTTCCGGGGGTCGATTCCTCTGCCACGTCGCCGCTTCATTAATGCACGTGATGCACCATCACCATGTCCACAGGACGGGCTGCCACGCATGTGCAAGGCAGATCTGAGCAGTAATCTGTCACCATGCCGCAGTTCAGGCTGGGGTGGCCTTACAATAGCTCATTATTTTGTCTCATTACAGCCACTTGCACCGCAGCAGGGTAACGTGCCGCTGTAAGTTGGTAGCGGCTTGTCACACCAATCAATTACGCAAATCCTCTCCCCAGTAAAAGGGAACACAAACCTAGTCAGCGCAATTTCTGGGTGAGAAGACAGACCAGCTCACGAGAAACAGGAATAGGAAGAGGTTAATGAGAGGACGGCAAGGGCCCACAACACCACAACGTGCCCTGAGTCTGGAGGGCATGAGAGGCAACGGCCCCTGTGAGGACCTTCCTCAGCTTCATGAGTAGAGCTTGGGACAAGTGAAGCAGACCTGGACTGGAGCAGCTGCTGTGAGTGGGAAAACTGGCATATTTCTTCCGCAGAACCTCAGTCAACTCAATTTTGCATCTTCCTCCAAGGACACCTCCAGGGAAGCACTGGCTGACCGCCCCAGCCCTGCTCTTCTGCTCCACAGCCCACCTCCCTGTGGTGAGCACCATCCATCTGGGACTTGTGCTTCTGGGACCCACAGGTCCTGTGGCTCAAGGTCCCAGCAGGGCTTCCTGGTTCCTCTGAGGGACACCACTGATCCATGGGACGTCACAGGCGCCTGAGCTGCGTGCAGCCTGCTCAGACTGCAAGTGGCGAATGCATAAGGGAAAAGGACGACTGTCTGGCTTCTTAATAAAAACAACTGGAGCAGGGCAAACCACACGTGGAAACTAGGTCCCATGCACCCTCTGTGCCTGGCTTTGGTAAGGCACAGCATGTGCCTTGCCCTCTCATTGCAACCCCACATCTCCAAAAGCCCCTGGCTTTGCTCTTTGGCCCACCTGGCAGCACATACTGGCAGCCTTGTGATGTTCAACACCCTTTGGAAGAGAGCACACCTCATGTTGCCATGCCCTCCCACCAGCTGGGTACCTGGGTGGTCACTCAGCCCAGCCTACAGTCCCTCAAAATAAATCTCTCCTGCCTCCCTGGGCTGCAGCCGCAGCCTGGATCCCCTTCTCCCTGCCCTCCAACCTCACCCCATCACTTCCTCACTGCCTCTGCTCCAGAGTCCCTCCCTCACACACAGCTCTCCCCCTCAACACCACCAGTTTTCTTCTGCAGGAGCTGAAACGCACATTCCTGGCACCCCTGCCACAACACTTGACCTGAAACTACATGTCCCCACAAACCAGGTCCCAAGTACCTGCAAGGACCCTGTACCTCATCCTGTAGCCCTCCATGCTCTCCTGCCTGCACAAAACCCAGCAGCACACATGGCTCTCCTCGCAGGCATCTCCTTCCTCTGCTTCCGGGTACCCGCTGCTCCTTCTCCACCAGCGCACCCAGCTCCTCAGTCCTCTGTGCAGGCAGCACATGACTGTTATCTCAGTGGTGGATGGTGTGCTTGGTGGGGCTGCAGACGGCTCCCCCATGTGATGTTCAGCGGGCTCCACTGGGCTTGAGGCTAAACAGAGCATGCACCTGTATAATGGATGGCCACGCTCCTGTTCCCACGCCTAAAGGCCGAGTTGACCTCTTTCCACCGCCAGGACTGGGGATTGCACTGGCTGCGTGCACAAAGGACAGGCATGGCCAGCTCTGACACCCTATGGCTCCATGACGGCAGTGATATATGAAGCATTGCCCAGCTCATTGCGACACAACACCCACCAAGAGAGACCGTTCTCATGTGTGGTTTGTGGAGAGCACTCACACAGAAGCTCATGGCTTTCCAGAGTGCTGGAGCCAACATCTGACATGATCCTGGTGCCCCAGGTGTGGTGCAGGTCACAGCTTTCCAAGGTGCTGGAACCAACATCTGACATGATCCTGGTGCCCCAGGTATGATGCAAAGGGCACCCGTGTCTCAGAGAAGTCTCATGGGCTTGCCCTTTGCAGTTCAGGAGCTCTGTTGAGCACAGACTCTCCCCAAACTCAGGAAGGGTTTCAGGAGTCTCTGTGCAGCCAACAAGGCTGACGTCTGTGCACTCTGTCGTGCCCAGTTATGGGGAGATTGTTCCATGGTGACTCTCTCTAATATATTCCTCGCGTGGTGCCGCATTTAAGCCACTCATTTATCTGCTCAGCTTGCAGCATACCAATCAGCCCAGGGCTAGAACAGCAAGGTCAAGCCTGAGTAGAGCTCTCCTTAGCCCTGAGAACGATTCTGGCATACGCAGGATACAGTGCAAACAGGGTCCTCTGCTGGTGTACCTGCCCTGTGGCCATACCCATGCTCCAGCAGTATTGGGGGTACTGTCCGAGGAGGCTGGATGGAGGCAGGACCAAGCTGACAGAGACACCAGGCCCCTGGAATGGGGTATGACTCCCCAAGGGTGTTTGCAGCAGCAGCAGGACCCATAGGCCTTCAGGAAAGTTCACCTTACCAAGCACCTTCTGGCAGCCTGCTCGACTATAGGCTGGTTCACAAATCTGCCATAGTCACTGGTCTCAGAGCCAAGTCCTTCAGGTGACACTAGTTCCAGGGAAAAAGATCTCAGGGGGTATTGCAGCAGCCTACGCTGGGTCAAGCTGGTTCCTCCAGGACTTGTTCTCATGCACAGTGTCTTAGCTCCCCTGCAAATGCAGAGCTGGATTGCACTGACCTGGTGTTGGAAGAAGAACACTTCACTCCCCAGGGTGCCCACGAAGATACAGAAGCAAGGAGAAACTAGAAGACCAACTTCAAAGAGACACTTCAGAAGATGGACTACCACAAAACATCTGGGACACAAGCTGAGCTTCAACTGGGCTATTTCCCATGCGTGGAATAAGGGCTGGATACCTCTTTCAGGGGGAACCACAAAACATCATCTATGACCAGCCTGTGATCTCCAGACCAGGGCCAGGAGCAGGACAGCTGCCTTAGAGTAAAGAACACTCCCAAGGAAAGTGGTTGCAAACTTTCTGTAAACAGCGTGTGTTTGTTGTCATGCTAACATCCATGACCACAATGCCGGGATCACACAGAAAGCATGAGTGCCCTGGACAAACTGTCCATGGCGGGGGGGGCTAAGGTAGTGCTGGGGTCAGACACGGGCAGGGGGATGGTGTGCTCAGACTGCAGGTGGATACATCATTTCCTTTCTACAGTGTCACGGTTTGGGCCGAACTGGCCACCGAGATGAATGACAGATGCTCTCCCTCACCTCTCTCTCCAAAGAGAGGAGGGAGAGAGAGAAAAAGACTTATGAGTTTAGGAAAAAAAAATAAACTACTTTAATAAAAACATTAATAAGTTAATAAAATAATTTCAGACTGGACTCAGCGATGGACGGGAACTGGATTCTGGATCTGGATTCAGGATCGGGACCAAAGGCAGACGAACAGACAGAGTCCTCCTCAGATGCTGGCTGTTGAAGAAAGAGGCTGATGCTTTGATCCCTCAGCTTTTATACTGAGCACGAGGCAGATGGGATGGAATACCCCGTTGGTCAGTTTTGGGTCACCGGTCCTGTCCACTCCTCCCCACGGGTGGGACCCCCCTGCGCTTTTCCGCTGCCGACCCTCCGACGGGGCACACAACAAAGTTATCTGGCCATGGGTGTTATAGCGGTAAGTATAAGTGGGAACCTCTTTGCGTACCATTCCTTAGCATAAATTATAAATAATCAGGTCTTATCACTCTGGGAGCGGACTACAGTCTTAAAAATACGCCATTAATTTCAGAGAGTTCAGTTAGTTAGAAGAGGCTTAGCTAAAAAGTAAAATTACTGAACAGATCTGCTTTCACAGGTTCTCCTGCCCGCGTTTATTGCCAGTTGGTTTGGCGGTACTGTCCTCTAACTTACACTGAAATATTGCGGTGTGTACTACGGTTAGTAATTACTGAGGTGCAGTAAAGATAATTGCCTCTTCTCTAAAGAGTTAGCAGTTCCATGGAGCAATTCATATTAAATACCTGCGAGTGAGCTACTCAGGGTTGCATTTGTTAATTGATTTATTGAGTTGTTTCTATTAGAGACTAAGCTATTCCGTTGCTAACTGAAAATAATGCTGACTAATTAATTTGCTTAGGCTTTAACTTCACCAAATCATCACCTGAGTTATGCGTGGTGGGAGCAGCTGTGTGTCTGTGCGCTCACAGCCTCTGCCACAGGAGGTCTCTCAGCTGCTCAGGTGTCCCCTCCTGCCACCGCGTCACCACAGCTGACCTGGTTCTGCTCATCTCTACAGGCAGGGACCCAGTGGGACTGCAAAGAGCCCACAGGTCTGCCTCGAATGGTGCAGCAACCGCTGCGTTGGACCCACGCTGCTTGCATGGGGAAATCAGGTCTCGTGAGCATCACGTGTGAGACAGCACTGTGCTGGGAAAGGTGAGCAGCCCACACTGTCATGGCCATCACACAGCATGGGGATGCTGGAAACAGCTGAGAGCTGGGCTGTGCGGATCTTGCAGTCACTCGCTTCCCCAAATAAACAACAGTGAGTGCGTTGTTCCAGCAAGGAGTGAAGAATCTGTTGTAAACCAGACCCAAAACTGGGTGGTGGGAGCTGGAGAATGTGTGTGCCAGCGCAGAGCAAAGAGCACAACTCGGTGCACCACTTGCACAGCTAGCAAAACAGCTGGAATAGACCTCATAAGCTGACACATATTATTCCAAAATAAAGCAGGCACAATCCGGAAGGGCAGGAGTTATACCAAGGATGGTCTTGACATGTTAGTTGAATCCTTCCAAGATTGAAACTTGCAAGCAGCACAGAAACCTCTGCTCCGTCCATGAATACAGAATTATTTGCTTTTATCTGAACCTGCCAGGCACACTCTTCTCTGCCTGTAAGGCACTGCGGAGCAAAGGCTGTCCCTCTCAGCTGGGGATGTGTGTGTGAAGGGTTGTAAATGCTCTTTTGAAAACAGTGAAGCCAGCTACGCGCTAACTTCTGTGGTGCCATCTACCAAAAGGTAACACGTGTATGGGATGAGTCATTGCTCATGGTAAGTTGGTGTCATCTGCAACCAGACTGATGTGCCTGAGAGGATGGGGGGTGCTGGGATTAGGTGAGGGTTGTCTGTCCCTCTCGACACCCACAGAAGCTTGTCACCCCTGTAAAACAGCAGTTGATGAATACCCACCAAGTCTATAGCTTGAAGCTGAGTTGGAACAGACCCACCCATCTTTGGCAGAAAATCTATGTGCACCCATCTATGTGCAGAAAATTGGCAGGCAGCCCAGTGAGCATGCCAGGCCCTTGGATAAGTATGTAAAAAGCTGCTGGACTCATCTCAGGTGCAAGAGGGATGGACCTAGCCTCTCTGACTGTCCATACCTTGTGTTCCCAACAGCTCCAGAGCAAGTTGGTCCATCTGGGAAATCACATGGGCCTGGGTTCCTCTGTGTTACAGCCATTCCTGACCATCAGCCTGTCCAGGGGTGGGCACACACCACAAATGTCACGGTGCACATGGCTGTTGTCTACCCCGGCCTGTGCTGGATCCCAGGCTGGGTGTCCCTCACAGCGCTGCAGCTGTTTTCAGAGGTTAGACCCACACCCTGATCTAGGCTGGGGTTAAGCCCATCACAGTACAGACAAGGTACCCTGCCGGACCCAGAGCATCCATTTCTGTCTCTGTCCCCTTGCCCATCCCAGACTCTTCATTTCACACCCCACTGAAACATTTGCCCCAGATGGCAGAGAGCATCATCCTCCACCTGCCCAGAGATAAGCCTGTCTCATCAGAACGAGAACAAGTCCAGAACCTGTTGTTGGGTCTTGAGTGGATCATGGCAGAACCATGCATACAGTCCCCATCACAGCAAGCCAGCTTAAGTGGAGTTTGGCACTGTGCCTGAACCCAAATTCCCCTCTCAGGCTGCTCTTCAGTGCCTTAGGAGAGAGCTCTGAGGTGCCAACATGCTTGAGATCATGGTGATTTGTCCACAGGCAAAGAAAAAATCGCAGCCTCATCCGTTTCCCCAAGCCTGATTAAACAGGGACAGCCTATGACCATGGATCACTGAGAGCCTTGTGACCATGAGGTTTTTGACCAGGTCAAGTGGATCATGGAACTGCAGCTGAGGTCCTTTAAACTGGCCAGTAAGTCCCCAGCTGATTGGTACACCCTTCTTACATGTTGGGGAAATACTAAGGCTCTTAAGAAATTAATGAATCATAGAATGGTTTGGGTTGGAAGGGACCTTAAAGATAATCCAATCCCAACCCCCTGCCCTGGGCAGGGACATCTCCCACCAGCCCAGGTTGCTCCAAGCCCCGTCCACCCTGGCCTTGAACACCTCCAGGGATGGGGCAGCCACAGCTTCTCGGGGCAACCTGCCCCAGGGGCTCATGACCCACACAGCAAAGAATTTTTTCCTTATATCTAATCTAAATCTCTCCTCTTTCTGTTTAAAACTGCTACCCCTCATTGTATGAACATGGATGTACAGCAAAAGCAGAGTGCAAGCAAATCATGGGATCTAGCTAACATGCAGGCAGAAGGCCACAGGGTTTATTTAAAGAATGAACAAAAATAATGACATTTATTTCTGTTTGGTTAGAGAGCAAAGGAAAGGCAAGAGTGGGTGAAACAAAGCAGATGTGAGAGCCATCTTGAACAAAGCAAAACAGAGTGCTTTTGGCACTGGGCTGACTGTAATATCTGCCTAATCCTTGGTAAACCAATGTACTACATGTTAAATATTAAAGGCAGGAATTTATAAACATCCAGGAAGATGGAACTGTGAGTATCAGAATCACAAAAAGACATTACCGGAAAAATTGATTGCTGGTTTGTTTGTTTTTTTAATAGAAACCCCTAATTAGTGCATGAAAGGAACGCGATAGCTGCAGCCTGTCTGAATTTTATTAAAACATCTGATGCATTGTCTCACGAAGCCATACTTGAAAAATTAATTCAAACTGACTTGGCTGTAGCCGGAGTCACATGGGCTGTGAATGAATGGAGACCCACAAAGTGCAATAATAAACCATTATCTCTTGTACGGCAGCTCATTTCTATACAAATGAACCTTGCTTTGTGTGAAACATGGGACCCTCTCTGCCTTCGCTTTGTCAGGCAGGAGTATCTCTCGCGGAGCCACGGACTACCAATGAAATACGCCCCGAGACCGGGTAGCCCGGCGAGGTTGCTTTGTTCTCCATCCCCAGTATTTGTGGAAAGGAGGCTGCTTTCTGGAACTGTCACAAATTTTAACAGCTGGCGTGTTCGCATGCTTGCTTGGGAATGCCGGCTGTCTGTAACTCTCATGTCTTTCCTTACAAGTCTTACGATACCTCGTGTTTTTCTTTAAGCCCCAGCTGCTGAATTCATGTACTTATCATCAGAATATCACAAGTAAATTTCTAACCTTCCCGTTTGCTGAAAAAGCAGGAAATATTGAGTCAACCCTCGAGTGCACATCAACACACACACAATGGATAACTCTTAATTATTTTCTGCTGGTTTTGCTGTGTTAGTCGATTCTTTCCCAGTACTTTCTCAGCATGTGGATCTCTATTTTTGGATGCTGAAGGCAGTCGTGACTGTTTTTCACTCGCCTTTAATTGATACTCTCCTGGTAAAAAGACTCAGTAACCCAATAAAGGGGTAGAAATTGTCCCAACTGACCCAGCGCATGCAGCGAATAGTAATTAGCAGTCAGTTGTCACAACAGTCTTTGGTAACACAGAAGAATGAAAATTATTTACCTGCGCATACAGCATCCATATGAATAATGAATCCATTTGCAGGACTGAGCATCAGCTCATGAATGAAACTACAACCAAGAAGCACTGAGTAATACAACAAAAATTAATCATTGTGAGCTGTTTTCATAAATGCGCAAACTTGAAGCTCATAGGGGACCATCGCTCAAGCCGGGTGGTAGAATGAATCTAAGTAAGGTTGTCACAAGTTTTCCACCTTAGCAGGACTAAGAAAGGTTATAAAAAAACTGTGTTCTCCTTTGGAGTCTCTGTTCCCATTTCTGAAGTCACTGTGTGCAATTACAGCAAACTTCTGAGCTGAAATTAAGTACTTTCTTTAGGATCTCCTTTTAAAAATGGAACATAGCACCAAAATGAATATTTCCTATCATATTTTATTGTGAAAAATGTCAGCCAAAAGCCTCAGCCACGTGTAAATAAAAAATTAGACTAGTTTGTCAGGTATCAGAACTGCTTTAATGCCTTCTGTTTTCTTTTTTGGGCATATTAGAGCAACTAGAGCTATGAAATGATATGTGTAGGATTCCTTGCTAGCAGCAGATCAGAAAAACATCTGATAAAAGTAGCAACACGGTCGGTGGAAAGAGTTACTGCAGTTTTAGAAGCTTCCCCAGAGACAGCACCTCCAACTGAGGAGGCGCCTTGTTTGCGCCATCCAAACCAGAGCAAGCCCCGAGCTCCTGGCACGGGACCCGAAGCTGAAGGCAAACGCCAAGTGAAAACACAGTTCCCTCCAGGACAGCGTTATTCCAACACATCTTCCCGAAGGCAATGCTGCTGCAGGATCCCTGTGGGGAAGTTGTAGCACCAAAGCCAAAGCAATGAGGAACCCTGCTGACAGGCATTGAGAGCCAAGGCTTGGAGGTGGTCTTTCCTAGGAAGAGAACATTGAGTTGTCTTCTAACGACAGAGCCACCGTCCGTGCAGTGACTGTGCCACAGGGCAGCCAGGAGGACCTAGAAGGTGCCATCCAGAAGATCCCTCAGCCAAACTGCTCCTGGGGAAGGACACACAGGGAGAAGCCCAGGATGGACTGTGACCTCCTCTTACCTGAAAGTGGCTGTGTATGCTGATGAGACCAGTTTGGGAGATCTATAACGTTTGTCAGCGAGAATGTCCCTGTTAATGCAGGGTTACTGTTTTGGGTTCACCCTGACACCAAGCCACCTCTGCCGCGGCAGTCAGGAAGCGGCACGCTGCGTTTTATTCTCCTGAAAACTGCTGTAGTCTAGCTGAAACGACTGGGCTAAACTTTGGGGCGGGAAAGGGGCCAGTGTCCTTCAACAGCTGAGAGATCAAGGCAGATCATTTAATCACACTGCTGCAGGCTGCCACTGTCACACAGATGAGAACGCGCAGAACGCGTGAGCCTGGATGCGCGCGTATGCACTCCCCACCGCTCCGACAGGCACAGACGGTTGTTTCCTACCTGATAGATGAACTGTTTTCCCACGAAGCAAGCGCTGAATGAAGGCTTTGCCCGCTTGCAGAAGTGCAGGAAGCTGCAGACCTCTCCTCTTTTGGTGGGGACAGGGTGATGGGACGCCGTCACAGCCCTGCTCTCCAGCAGGCAGGATCGCCACGCCAGAGCCCCAGTGGGGTTAATGCAGAGCCGCCTTCCCAGATAGCCCATACAGCCTGCGGATGTCTTGGTCCATGGACACAAGGGAGACACCACACCCCTGTGCCCTTGGAGTCATGCCCCACAGCTATGCGACCACCTGAGCAGTCTGCTAAAACCCCACAGCATGGCTGAGCTATGGTCTTTTACTGGCCAATCCCTCTGCCACACTAGCCCTGGGGAACCCAGGGGAATGGTCCTTGGCACAGAGGCATCTCCCATGAGGTGCTGCCTGAGGGGACACCATTCATGGACAGCTTTCCACAGGGAGATGTCACAGGCCGATCACCCCCACCATAGCCAGACAAGACAAATAGAGCCACTTGGGGCAGCATCGAGTACTGCTCACTGTTTGTCCCCCTCTTCAATCCAACACGGTGCTGCCCCCGTGCACCCACCAAGCACCCAGCCCCAGAGCGATCACTGCCCCTCTGCACCCCTGCCCCAGCGCTGCTGGTGGCCTCTCTGCACGCAGGCAGGCATGGAGTGATGCCCGCACAGATGTTGAGCCCTGCCTGGGTCCAGCTCAGTTTCATTCAGCCCGTACGCCAGCACCCTCCCAGGATAACGCCGGCGTTCTCATTATTCCCACTGCCCCACTCGCTGTGGATCAGAGCTCCGGCAGCCAAAACGAGGAGTTGCCTTAGCAACAGGAGTGGTGTGAAAGTGCAGGGACTCACCGGCATCCCTTCAGTGCAGCCACAGCCACAGGTTGAGGCAGGGATGCCCGATAGATCCCACCCTGCAACAGACCCCTGCACAGGGGGGTGAGAGGGAGGAGAGAGCACAGTCCTCCCCAGCCACCCCATCCCCCCACCCCCGTGGCCCTGGGCTATTACACCAGGAGTAAATTGCAATCACTTTTTTTTTTTCTTTGCTAATTGCTGCCTTTTTACCAGCTTCTGAGGCTGGAGCAGCAGGGTGATATCCTGGAATAAACACATGTAAATAACCAGCAGCAGAAGCTCCAAATTGCTGGCTGTAATTTGTTGTTAAGTGGCACTTAAGTGGGGTCAATTGAGGCAGAGTTAAAACCTGCGGGTTACCAGGCAGAAGCCAAAGCAAAGGGAAAACCCCAGAGAGCTCTGGGGTGGGCAGTGCTCAACAGGCTCCCTATGAACAGAGCTGAACGTGCCCTTTCAGTCGGTGATGTACTGCAGAGTGAGGAAGGTGATGGGTACAAGAGCCTTGGGGTGCTCATCTACATGAGAAAGCCATTCCCAATGTGCCAGCAACTTCCTGCAGGGCTACCCGCACCTCACAGCTACTCAGAGGTGCCCTGAAAAACCTGAGGACCATGCCCTGTGATTGCTGTGAGCTACAGGAGTGAATCGGGGTAGCAGATGCACCAGGAGCCAGTGCATCTCCCACCCTGCTGGGCACTGCAGGTAACTCGCTGTGCAGGGCAGTGCTTGTGTGTGCACTAATGTCTGGTGCCACCGTGGAGTTACAACCCCTGAAATAACAGGGCTAATTGCACACCATGACATCCCAAACTTCAGCATAGTTCAGTCCCTCTTTACCTCTGCTTGTCTGGGACCACTGTGGCCCATGGTACATCAGGAAGATGAACAGCTGGGTCTAGAGTGATGGACCTCAAGTCAAGGAGGGTGATCTCCTGTGGCCCAGTTAGTGCCTTGCAGGGTGGTATCCCACCCAGTGACCAGCTGTGGTTCACAGGTACCACTGGGTGCCCCATGCCCAGGGTTGTTTCCCAACTGATGCAGTTAATCCAACCCATCACACACAAGGACTTGGTGTGACAACGGTGGTGGGGTGACCTCACAGGGAGCTGCACCTAGCACTGCCCAGCTCACTGAGGTCCCTCCTGGGAACCCCAGGAGGCTCCAGCTGAGCCACAGAAGGCATCCGACAGATGGAGGAGTCTGACTCTGCCACTACCCCTTACCGTGCTCCAGCTGCTCTGTCCCAAGGTGGCCATTTCAGACCAGCTATGATCCAGCCTCCTCTTTCTTTCCAACCCAGCAGCAGGGAGACCCTGGAGCTCTGGCTCATCCAGCTGCTGGCTTTCAGCTGCCGCTGCTTCACTGCTTCATATGCTGACATTCCCGAGGATTTTTTCACCCAAGGATGGGGTGACCCTAGGACTTTCCTTTTTTCAGCATCAGCTCTGGGCACGGTCAGCTCATTCAAGTCAAGCAACAACACCTAAGGCCACGTTGTGGGAAGCCCTGATTTGAAAAGGGGGGATATGTGACAGGGCTAACCAAGGGCTAATGGGGCATTATATGTGCATGTCACTTTCTGGGAGAAAGAAGCAGCACACATACGCTAATTAATTGACTAGGGGTACCAAGATGCTAATATGTGGAATTGCAGCATCTGCTGTGGCAGTTACTTCACAGCTGAGACCGATACCACTTCTCAGGGTCCCAGGCCACTGCACAGGGAGGAGCAGCAGAGATTCGAGGAGTGGATGGGATGTGGAAAGTCAGCCTCAAAACAACCTAAATGTTGTGTCTAAAAATTGCCCCCAAAATAATACTTGTCCAATGCTAAACAATTATGCAATCCTGTTAACTTTTTCTTGCCAAAATATCATTTTTGGACAAAGGCAATTTAAAAACATGTTTTGTAAGAACATGCCAGCTCAAAACACTCCTTGAACAGTATCATCAGGTAGAGAAGAAGTGCTGCAAACACTCCGGGTAACTTTACTGCAGGCATTCAGTATGCATTACTGTATCTGAGACTGCATTTTCAAGATTGCCTTATTCAGAGACAATACACAAGACAATAACAAGAGCTAAATTAGGATAAATTACATCTAGAAGCACAGTGTTTACAAGGACTGGTAATTCACCCACAGCATCAAATGACTTTTATGGCAAGAATCGGCTTTTAGTGGGCTCAGCTGTTGTGAATGAATGAGTCTCCATACAAATGCAGATTTGATTTACCTAGGAAGTGTTTAGTTACCCCTAAATGGGAGATAGATAGGTAGGTAGGTGGATAGATGGATGAACAGATAGACAGGCAGACAGATAGATAGGCAGATACCCAATATAACATCTGGCTTTCTTAGAAATGATGGTATTTGAAGAGAATATAGAATTTTATTCAGCAGTTTCATTAGGTAAATGGACTAATCACAAACGAGAAAAAATCACAGAGAGTGTTGTTGTGGAGTAAGCTGCTTTTAGAGAAATGAGGCATTTGCAAAAGATACAAACACAGCTTTCTTGTTTCATCCAAGTTAAAACTTCCACCGGAGACCCCCAAGTGCTCTGCTTGCAACTCAGCACAAAAAGGGACCTTGTCCCCAGCCAGGAAATGGTCGGACATCTGTCCGGCTATTGCCAATGTAAAAAAACAGGGTCCTGTTAGAGGACCAGCACATTGCTCAGCAGATCAAAGATAACTGCATAAAGCCAACATGTATCTTGCAGTCCTGAAACTCATCATCAGTCGGTGACATACATAAATCAGCAACATATGGAGTGGAGATACTTTGTCAGAATTTGAGAAAATATCCAGGAAATAATGTGAATGTTTTCGAAACCTTGCAAAGAAGTCCACATAAACAAGATGTTTAGATGGAAGATGCTACAGTGCAGGGATGACCCCTTCCAAGCTGATTTACAGGAAACAAACTTCTGAGCTGGGACTAAGAAGATTTTGGGAAGATGAGTAGGGAAGCAGAAAGTAGAGAGATGAAGAGTTGCTGTTGTTAAAGGACATGCTAGGCGATGGGATGAACAGAAAACCCAGAGGCGCTTGGGCAGTGAAGACTGTATTCCTAACAGGGGGTTAAAAAATGTGCGAGATCAGCATATTTGAGTGTGGCTGTGGCCGGGCAGTGTATTCTTCACAGTCCCTATCTGCAGCCAGACGTTTTGTTCCCCGTTGCTGCTGGGCCGTGAGCCTGATTCAGTAAGTGTCTGCAGCTCCTGGTTGGTGCCACCCCAAGATGCTCGTGCGGCGCAGCCCCTACTGCTCATCAAAGGCCCTGCTATGAAATTTGATGGTGCGTGCACCAGTCCGCCCACAGCGGATTCCAAGCTTGGATGCGAGCTGGCGAAGTGCCATGACAGGACAGCGTATCGAGACCTTGCTCTAATTTTATCCCATGGTTATGCTAACTATGTAAACCAGCTACGGTTCAAAAGCATATGGTGCAGTATAAAAATCTCCATAGAATGAATTACAGCAACTTCACAGACAAGATGTAGAAGAATTTAGAAAAACATTTCAACAGATTTTAATATAAAATACCTTCTAAAACTGCTTATTGGCTGGTATAGCACGATTTCAAAGTAGCAGTTACTTCTTTTAATTTTATATACACACATATGCATATGCATCCCACAGATTGATGGCAACTGAGAGTCCCTCAAATGGATTCCTGTGTTGTGGTGACAGTGTGCTACATATCTTAATAAAAGTGCCACAGTTGGACCACAGATTGAGTAATATGATCTCATTATTGATTTTCATGTAATGGGATGCTAAATAACTTTGCCTATGTACATCAGATCAATGAGGAAGGTGCATGGTGCATGGTGTATCAATGTTCAGCATAAAGATTGCATTATGAGCCTCATTCATTTAAGCAGCAAGATGATCAATAGCAGCTAACTTCAATCAAAAACACATCAATTAATAATTGCTTTTCAGCTTCTGTCCTTTTTGTCATTTCAGCTATTTGGCAGATGAACTTTGTACCCTCCCAGCTATCAAGCTGTGGCTGATTGCCCAGGCAAGTGTATCAGGTAGATAGATAGACTAGATTAGATTAGACTCTACAGCTATGTACAAACTGCAAGTTCTTTGTCTAGGCCACTAATAGCAAGTTAATAAAAACTGAAAGAAGTGTCAGTACTTGCTTATTGATACTCCCAGACGAAAAAAACACAACTTGTTTAAGAAGCCGTGTTAAGACTGCTAAAGACATAACAATTACTCAGGGCAAATTTGGCTTCACTAGGCTTTGCATCAGGCTCTTAAGAAATAAGCTTCAGTGCAAAAAAGCAAATAAAGATTTAAAACAAAAATGCTAGAAACTGAGAAATGTACACATAAAATCCCAAAAAAGCAATGCCTATATAAGCAAGAGAAACTCTGTGTGAAATTTACCCAGTGACAAACATGGCTCTGGACCCTCGCACTGTGATGGGGTGCACGGGGCAGTCATATGCAGTCGTAGGGCTTGATAACCAGCTCCCATCTCTCCAGGCGGGCTGGTTGTCCCAGCTCTGGCTGTGGGACACCAGCAGCAGCTTGGTCTGCAGCACACCTGTGGGCTGAGACCTGGGTGTGCACCAGAGCTGCTTCAGGAGGCGGTGCTGGGACCACACTGTCCTCCGGGTGTTTCAGGAAGATGGTTGGTCCATCACAGGCACTCCAGTAACAGACAACGTCCACGCCAGCACCATAAATTGTGACTGAAGGTCCACGGGGAGACCCCATGCCATGGGGCAGGAAGCAATGGCTGGGGAAATGCTTCTGAGCAGAGCTGTGAGATTGCACATTTCTCCTGTCTGTAGAAATGAAGCAGGTGGTACGGTCACCAGGTCCTTGATTCCAGTGGAGTCCTGTGTGGTCTAAGCAGGTCCAAAGCCAAACAGCCTGGAGAACATGGTCCATCCCTCCTGTTGTCACAGCAGCCAGCCCATCACAGCTCTCTGTCTCAGCACACCCATTTTAAACCACGTGCTCCTGTACTCAGATATAAAATTCACGTCCATGCCACCACGGTTGCTTCCCCACGCTGTACAGTCCAGGGCTGGGAATGGCAGCCCACAGCTCGTGTCACTGACCGGCGCGGTGGGAAATCCCTACCCTGCTGCTAACTGCTGGCACACCGGCAGCAAACCAAGAGAAATCTGCCCAAGAAAACGCATGACTAAGTCTGAACGAAGAATGGGCTTGCAAACGTAGCAACCTGTTCATAGAAAATTCACGAAGAGGAAAAAAGGCAGCACGGCCTGAATTAATTATTTCTTGCAGATGATTCACTTGCCTCTAATTATAGTTGAGCTTCTAAACACAAATGTCAATTAAAATGTTATAGTTCTTCTGCAGCTGTCATTCATGTGCCGGTGAAGAGATCAAGGCCGGAGCTTATATTAAAAGCTTTGGGAGCGAAACGAGGTGAAAAAGAGTCCTTGGTGGAGTAAAATTGTCAAAATGGAGTTTTGCCCTGAGCATTTGAGGCCCACAAAGCTATCATCTGTATTCGAAACCTGCCGCCTGCTGCATTCCCAGCAGGCAATCAAGGGCTTTTAGGGATAGTTTCACATTTCTCTGAAAAGGCTGTGGTGGACCCAGACAGCCTGTCAGCTTGAAGTGGCATGGGGGAGCAGGACAGGACACCTCTGCTGCTGTCTGCCTCCTTGCCCAGAAGCGGGAAAAGAAGAAAGACTGGGAAAAAAAACATAATACCATGTGAATGATCATACCAGACCCTGCCTGTGTGTTGGCTGGTTACTTGCAAGGAGTGGATGTCAGAGAAATAAAAGTTTATCATATTTTACCTCTGATAAAAATGCCGGGATTAGTTAATGTGTTTTGGTTCAGCATTTTGGGACATTCAGATGAGAAGTCCCTGCATGGGAATGCTCCGTGGGGGCTGCTCTCCCTCCACAGTTTGGCAGGGTTTTGCCTTGTATAGAGGCATGTGTTTGACCAGTCCTGCTCTCCTGGGGCTGGATGAAGTGCGTGAGCAGCCGTCTCATGTCAACTCTTGTCTCCCGTAGGATGAAGGTACACACATTTCAGGGTGTTCCCTGTGCTCTGTTGAAGGTAGGACAAAAAGAAAGGAGGTTTTAGAGAGATAAAGTGACAGCAAGAAGCTGCATTGACTTTAGAATAAGAGGAATTGTCCTTGAAGCCTTGTGATCTGTACTCATTTGCCCCAAAGAGGCCAGAGCTGTCCTCAGCAGCAGGTCTCAGCTCTCTGTGACCATCACAGGCTTGCCTGTACCCTGTGTCTGCCCCCATGTCCTCATGCAGCATTTCTATCTGCATGATCTGGCAGGACAGCTGGGTCATGTCCAAGCTCCCTCCCCTGGAGCTCAGACCTCTGCGTTGTTGGGGACTGCTCTACACTTCTTTCCAATCATCTCTTCAGCTCACGCCTGGAGAGCTGACACACACCCAGATCCACACTTTGAGCAGGAAGCACCACCTGCACCCTGGTTCCTCCCAGCAGCATTCCCACACCGCTGTGAGCTGCCAGTGTAGGGCCAAGCTTCATGAAGCCCACACCTAGGTGACAGTGGCACTGCCTCTGCTGGGTTGAGATGTCTTGGTGTCTACTGGGGCAAGCGGGGACCCCAGGAGGAGGAGGACCCCAGGAGGAAGGGCATTTCCTTGCCCAGGGCTTCTCCCCTCCAGAAGGAGCCATTTTGCAGATGGTGGATGGCCACTGGTACCCTCACCACCTATTCTAGCAGGATGCTGGCCAGGCTAGCACTGTAGGACTCTGCCTTGTTAGCAACTAGCTACTCTCGAACCATCTTGGCAGCCTGAGCACCACCTCCCAGACACCAGCAGCACCCAGAGGAAGAGGCCCCTTTCATTGAAGCCCCCATGCCACATCCCTGTAGACAACAGAGGTCTCTTCAGGCAGGTAGTCAATTATTGTGCCATATGAAGCACAGCCCTAAGTAGCAATCTCTGCTTCCATTATTTAAACTTTCCCTTGGCCAAATGTGCCCAAATAACTCGGGTTAGACAGTAGCCACTCAGTGAAGACTCCTAGAGCAAATTAATAATCTGCTGCCTCCTGTTCAGCATGCTCAGTAACGTCTCAGCTGTTAACTCTGCAGCCTGTGAGCATTTGGAGTTTACAGTTATTTTATTTTCCTAGGACAGATGGCAGACAGCACTGTAGTAGAGGGGCAGATGGCTGTGCACCTATGAGCAAAACACAAAAAAAACCAAAAAACCAACCCCAAAAATGCATGGTTAAGCTGAAAAGTAAGCGGGGTGTGCTCCTGTTCTCAGACACACCACATAAACCCAGCCACATCCGTCTGACTTTCATCTCATCTCACACAGGGAGGTGAGAGCAGGATGTGGCCCTTAGGGTTTAATAAAGCATCAGGCACAGAAAGAAACAACAATTTTGTCACTTAAGATGTAATCTGAGGATAAGAAACTCATGGCACAAGGTGAGAACACCTAACCACTTCACTGGCACAGGACAGCTGTGGGTGATCTCCTTCCTCTCCCAGCATGGGAAGGCGACCCAAGTCCTCCTGCCCAGGGCTGAACTATCCCTCTCACTATGGAGATGACACACCTGGGGGGGTCCCAGGAGGGTGCCAGCACATGGCAAAGGCTGCAGCAGCAGCTCCTACTCTCAGTAAGGCCTTATTACATGAAATTGGTGGGATTTGCTGAAAAAAAACCCCATTGCTTCCTTGCCCCACCTGAGCCTTTTGAATGATGCCTCCTTGTGCACGTGCCTCTCGGAGGAGCACTCCTCAGGCTTTGCAGGTTCATCATCCTGGTTTCATGTAACCCACGATGGAGACCAGTCTGTAAAGTAAAGGTTAAAGGGAAACAACCTAGGGACAGTCAGTGACGAAAAATATCTGCTCCTCATTACAATGAAATAAACAGCAAGGCTATCCAGTTACATGTTGTCAGCTTGCACCTGCTATCTAGTGAAATCAAATGGCCCAAATTTTAGCCTTATTGCTCACTGTGAGATATAATCCAAAAGGTGAAATACTGTAAACGTGAGGGAAACAGGACCCTGAGAAACTCAAGCAGAGCTTTTACAATGAAGTCTTTCAGCAGAAGAAAAAGGCACGTGAGAAGACAGGGCTGACAAACTACTTTTACTGTTCCATGTCTCACAGAATTAAGTGGCTACAAATCTCTAGATTTTGATTAGATATAGTGTTCCTCCAAGAAACATTAACTTCCACTATCTGAAACCTCTTAAAAAGAGAGCAAGAAGAAAGTCAGATCACAAGAGAGATGTCCTTCTTGGACTCCAACAAATTAAACGCCAGAGCTATCAAACCAACATTAGGAAACCCGTGTGTTGAGGCATTGTGGGTTATTTTTCCCAAACAATTCCTTTTTATCCACCCTGAATATTTCTTTGCCCCCTTGGCTTTCATTTATAATTAGTCTCTCTGGACAGAAAGTGAATCTTTCTTTGGCTTGCTCACAAAGAAGTAATTGTTCGCTAACTTCGTTCTTCTGGGAGGTTTTAATGCCAGGCTACATCCTGCACTCAGCAAAATTCCCATAAATTCTTCTAAGGGATGCTGCCTTAGTTTTGCAGCAGTCATCCAGGCACAAGGCAGGAAATGCCAAGGGTGTAAAACAGCTGCCAGCTTTGATAGCCCTTGGCAGGAGCTGCTGAATGGCAGAACCCAGTGGTGCTCTCCATCAGTGATGCATGCCCAAAGGAGCAGTAGTGCAACTCATATTATAGGTTTCATTGTCTTACACTGGTGGTGGTTTCTAGAAGCAACTAACGATGAGGAAACTCACTCTGCAGTTTCCTTTGTTTTCCATCTTTTTAAATAAAAGAGGTAAAATAGACTAATGGCCTGGAATTCCTCAGTTTGAGATGCGAAAAATAGACTAATGGACTGGAATTCCTTACTTCGAAATGTGATCGTAAAGTGAATGAAATAACAGCTCTTAAATGATTCAGAAACAACAAGAAATTTGTACCAGTGCCTGATCAGCTCGAGAGGAGGGGCCCAGAGGGTTGCCATCAGCAGCACAAAGTCCAGTTGGAGGCAAACCATTAAAGGTCGATACTGGGGCCAATACTGTTCAGTATATTCATTAATGACCTGGGATGGAGTGAACCCTCAGCAAGTCTGCAGATGATACAAACTGGGAGGAGTGACTGATACACCAGATGGCTGTGGAGATGGCTGTCGTCCATTCAGAGGGATCTCAGCAGGTTGGAGAATTGAGCACAGAGGAATCTCATGAAGGAATTGCAAGGGGAAATGCAAAACCTGGGGAGGAATAACCCCAGGCAGCAGTACATACTGTGGTCTGACCAGCTGGAGAGCAGGTCTGCAGAGAATGACCATGGGGTTCTGGTGGACCTCAAGTAGACATTGAACTGGCAATGCACCCTCACAACGTAGGCCAACAGTCTGTCTGTTGGGCTACATCAGGCAGCGCATTGTCAGCAGGTCAGGGAAGGTGATCCTTCCCCTCTACTTAGCACTGGGAAGGCCACATCTGGAGTGCTGGGTCCAGTTCTGGACTCCCCAGAACAAGAAAAATACGGACTTAATAGAACAAGTCCAGCAAAGGGCCATAAAGATGATTAAGGGACTGGAGTACCTTTCTAATGAGGAGGGGCTCCAAGAGCCAGGACTGTTCAGCCTGCAAAAGAGAAGGCTCAGGAGGGATCTTATCAATAAGTATAAATACCTGATAAGAGGGTGTAGAGAAGAGGATGCCAGACTTTTCTCAGTGCTGCCCAGTGATAGCACAAGAAGCAATGGGCACAAACTGAAACGTGAAATTCCATCTGAACACAAGAAAACACATTTTACTGTGAAGCACAGGTTGCCCAGAGAGGTTGTAGAATTTCCAAGTTTGTAGATATTCAAAACCTGACTGGACATGATCCTGGGAAACCTGCTTAGGTGACCCTACTTGAGCAGAGGCTTGGACTAGATGACCACCAGATGTGCCTTCAGCCTAAAAGATTTTGCCTTTCCTTCGGGCTTCCTGGATCTGTGGTAGATTCAGCCATTAAGGATCCTGAGCTCCTTCTGCCTTGTGCAAGAAAAAGTCTGGTCAAATTTGAGAAACCAGACTTAGAAGAAAGACTGTTGGATTATGACAGAGGCTGTTAGAAATAATAGCCTAACTGATTCCATTAGGAAATTTGTTATTTTGGGAAGGGAGTATAAAACATCATAAAATAAGAAAACGTTTGATCATCAAAGAGCTCTTAGAAAGAATGTGAACTTGCTTGCACTGAGAAAAACTCATTTTTAGCCTGGTTTCATGAAGAACAAAAACTCATGGGATCACACTGTCTAGTCTGCCCAACCGTCTGCCAGCCCCTTTGTACAAGTGAACTCCAGTCACATTGAGAAGAGGGGAGAGGTCTCGGAGGCAGGAGGTGTCATGAACACCTGCAGCTGACAAAGAGAAATTGATGCCGTTAGTGTCTTCTCTGTGGGAAAGGCAGGGACAGCTCAATGCTCATCTGCTCCAAGCAGCCAACAGGCTGATCACCACAGACCCAGACTAGCCACAGTTCATCGGAACACATCAAAAAGAAGGAGGGAGGCAATTTGGGGTGGTAGAGGTGTTTTATGATGAGCCCAAGAGAAACAAATAGGAACTGGGGATCCTGTAGGACATTCAGGGTTTGTGAAAAGGAACTGGAAATACCGTCTCACAGAAGCACATCTTGGATGTGTTTCATCTGCCCGTTTAATGTGATCTGTTTGCCATTCACGGTGCTCCCAGTCCCATCAGAGGCACGTCACTGCTGCAGCAGCGCCCACATCCAGGCACTGCTGCTCCTCTGCAAGAGAAGATAACCGTTCCCTCCAGAAGCAGCTCAAGGTCTAGGCAGAGGTGCCAACTGCTGCCGCTTGCCAGGCGTGTCTGGCTTTGCTCTGCCCATGTTGGCACCAGGAGCCAGCTGGGTGGCATAGAGGGAAGGCAGGAGGTGACCACCAGCTCCAGGGTGGATCCAAGCTCCCCCTTCCACCCAGACCCTTTTCCATCAACCCACTCATGCTGACAACGTGGGGCGGAGGGCAGAGGGGCTGAGCAGACCAGGGCTGGATGCACACAGGGTCTGGTGGGTGTGTGAGCCAGTTCATTGCACCGACCCAGAGAGGGCCAAGGACTAAAGTCTATGCCCGGATGCTTTTTCATGTATAATAGTGACAGAGGAAAATGTTCTGCCTTCACCAGGAGGGGGTGAATGGTCTCTTCTCACCTGAAGAATAATGTCCGTGCACTGATGACCTCGCGCTCTCGCCTTACAAACACAGAACATACATCAGCTCCCAAGCAGGTGTCTGGAGCAGGAGCTTTCATTTTCAAACTCTTCCTGGCTCTATTTACTATATACTCCAGTGTTTTTAAAAACTGGGCTGGCTAAAATTTCGAGTTGGGGGAAAAAAAACACCTCTAAGCATGACTAAAGCAAAACTATTTTCAAACAACTGCATAGAATGGAGTTTAAGTCATCCAGTATGTGTCCACGGGTAGATCTTCATTTAAAATCACCCTGGATCCAAGACGAATATGAGAATTGGGAACAGTGTTAGGTTAAATCAAGTCCGTACCGCCCTTTTTTGTCTTCTTTGAGGAGAGGTTTCTAGGACCAAGAGACAAAAACATTTCTGCAGTGGAAATCAAGCCAGCTTGAAATTTTGGCTGTGATTTCACTTCTTTTGCCATCTAAAAAATTACCAATTTTGGCTCAGAAGCCTTTTACCCCCTTACTGGAAAATGGAATATATGTTACGCAATAATAATATTTTATTGTAAGGGTTAGTTACTTATTTGCATGGAAAATGGAAGGCATAAGGAGAAAATGCATAACGCAAATGCTGTTTATTACGTGAATGGATCAATGGATTGCTAATATCTGTAATTTTAATACTACTGTATAGCTTGGTTTAAAACTTGGATTGAATTTAGGACAAGTGTTGGATCTGTACTCTTTTATACTCTGCATTGTTTTAAAAATAGAACATATTTGGATTAGCAGTGTGAACAAATTTAAAGATGCCAAAGTAATCAAATGAAATGGCTTTCACTGACCGATTGAAACTGTAAGAATAAACTTTTCTCCACATCATTTTGCTCAGGGCTGATTTCCATGTCCTTTCATGTAGGAGAAAAAAAAAGTTTACCAATATTTCCCACAGAGCCCCCCTGCTTCCCTTTTCAGCACAAATAAAAGAGTAGGAAGTAAAAAGCTGTTCAGCAAACATCACAACTAAGATCCTTTTTTTATAGATGGCTTCTAATCCCTCTTTAGCTGCATATCATTGGATCTTCCTCATGTTCCCCCATCACGTTTCCCTCTGATGGTCCCTCCAAATCCCTCTGTGGCCATAACCCTCCCCAAACCCAGACACATGCAGGAACCCACCTGAATTATGGCAGAGGACAAAGAGAAGAAGTAATAATTGAGTGGATGTTGCAGCCTTTTAAGCAAGAACTTAACCACCTTTCAGATCCTGTCCTATTCACCAAATTAATTTGAAATCAGTAAAACTGTTAAAAAGGTTTTAAGGGGGGGGAGTGTCAAAGTGGGAGGGAGTGATAAGCAGATGTGCAGAGACGTAGGTAGATGAACAGTCTGGGAAAAGGCTGATCAAATAAGTATCATGTCATTAGGAAACAAGGCTGGAAAGGGAGGAA